>NC_048321.1:12221549-12260021 GCF_013100865.1 Trachemys scripta elegans
AGGGGGTGCTGTGCTGCAGGGGGGCGGGGGGGGGGTCTCTCCCCTGTGGCAGTCAGGGCTGACCCCAATGCCCCAGGGTGGCACTAGGGGGTGCTGTGCAGTAGGGGGCGAGATGCTGACACATCTGGCTGTTGTCAGAGTAGAGGAGTCACTGCAGCTGGAATTAACTGCGCCCAGAAGTGAATAGGTCCCAGAGCCTGGTAACGGTGCCGCTCCAGGGCCCAGCTGGCAACACTGGGTGCTGTGGAGATCTGCGGGGCTCTCCCCACCGCTTTAATTAACCCTGCTAGTGATCAAGTTCCGTGGTTACTGAAGCAGCCAGTCCCTGCCCCAGCTGAGATCAGGACCCCGTCGTGCCGGGCGCTGCCCAGACACAGCGAGAAACAGTCCCTGCCCCAGCTGGGATCAGGACCCCGTCGTGCCGGGTGCTGCCCAGACACAGCAAGACACAGACCCTGTCCCAGCTGAGATCAGGACCCCGTCATGCCGGGCGCTGCCCAGACACAGCGAGAGACAGTCCCTGCCCCAGCTGGGATCAGGACCCCGTCGTGCCGGGCGCTGCCCAGACACAGCGAGAGACAGTCCCTGCCCCAGCTGGGATCGGTTCTGTTGTGCTGGGCTCTGCCTAGACATGCAGGGAGAGACAGTCACTGCCCAGAGAGCTTCTAATCTAAGGCGGGAAGCCTGGTGCATGATGGGAGATGTAGTCCAGCGTATCCAGGAGAATGCGGTGCCTGAACTACAATTCCTATGGGGCACTGCAATTACATTTTCAAATAACACTATTTCAGGGTTTACCAACAAATTGGCATTTGGGGGGCAGCCCCCTTTCTGGGACTTGATTCTCCTTTAGTCGCTCGTACTTGAGCCACTCCCAAATTTATCCTTCCAAGCCAGGAAGGTGTGTTCCCCATTCTGCCGATGGGGGAAACTGAGGCACCGAGGTCTGATGGAGCACGTGGCAGGCCTGGGAATGGGGTCTTAGCCCAGCACCTTAGCCCCTTGAAAGGTACCACCCGAGTGGCTGCGCTAGGTCGCCGGTGGATGAGAGAGGTGCCGTGTCTCACTGGCTCTGCTGGGCTGGAGGAACAGGCCTGTCTGCCCAGTGGGCTGTCCTTGGGGGGGGAGTCTCCAGGGGCAGCGGTGGCCACACTTCGTAGCAGTTCCTGGGCTGTCCGGGCTGCGCAGGGAGGTCTGTGTGAGCGATCGTTACTCCCTCGGGGAAGGGATCTGTTGGCGGGAGGGCATTAGAGGGGTCTTTGTACTGCCCCCTAGTCCTTTGTGTCTGTGAAATAACTCGGCTGATTTCACCATGGCTTTTCGTCATTTTCAAGGCCGGGCGGGGCCATTCGACCATCTGGTCTGAGCTCCTGGGTAGCCCAGGCCAGGGAATATTGCCCAGGGCCCCCTGCACTGAGCCGCATATTCACCCAACTTCCCCCTGAAGTGCATGAGATCAGAATCTGGCTTTTATTATTAGGATTATTTCAAATAGGTTCTGTATATATCGCGTTCCCCGGTTTCTACCCCGCACCCATAGCCAGTCCTTACCAGCTGCAAGTTGATTGGAGTCGGCACCCTCTCGAGGGGAAAGGGCCCATGGCCAATTCCCTGCCTCACTGAGCCAGGCAGCCCCCCGGCTCTGGGGCCAGATGGGCGCTGAGGCACCATTCCCTGAGCCAGTCTGTTCCTGGAGCCGGTGCCCAGACGTGCGTCCCGTTTGGGGCCCTTTCGCGGGCTGACCTGCGGCGGGCAATGCATTTCATAGCGTGATACGCTTCACAAGGGCGTTAATCAGTGTGTAACGTCCCATCCCCCGCTTCGATCCTCTGCAGGGATACAACCAGGGGATCTAAAAGCGTAAACGCCTTCCGAGAGGCGCAGAGGAATTCACTGACTCAAACCGCTGTGCCTGATCTAGCACTAGGGAGTGACAGTCACTCATTTGCCAGGCTTACCAGGGCAAGAAATGTGGTTGTTACTTACTGGGAGCGGGGGGGAAACCCCAGGGTCACCAAGTCAGGAAAGACCCTACAAAAACAAAGCTTTAAATACAGCGTGTACAAATTGTGGGCCCATGGTAGCACTAGGCAGCCACGTTACCAAGCGCCTTCATCTGATCATCGTGGCCCTGTGTTGGAAAGGGGATGGGCGGTGCGGTGGTGTTTCATGGCTAGCAGGCACACCAGAAACTGACCGGGTGGAAAGGAAATTGACCGATGGTGGAAGCGGCTGTGTTAGTCTCCCTGAAGCCTGCGTCCTGCTCATCCAGGCGGGAGTGTCTCTGGGCAGTTGCATACCACACTGGCATCCAGATAGGGCGTGGGCATTATCTCTCCCGGCCAGCGGGGAGGATTAGATTTCAGCCCCTTCTAATACCGCCCGGCATGAAGCCCTGTTTCGGAACGCAGCTGTCTGAGTCTTCGTCTGCGGGAAAGCTGAGGCGAGTACGTGGCCACATGCATTGTAGCGAGAAGCTTCTGGGAAATATCTGGGTTGGATTTCAGGATCCTCTGTTTGTGTTTATGGTAGGACCGACAGGGGCTCTTGTCAGTCACTGCACAGACACACCGTGAGAGACGATCCCTGCGCCAGCTAACCACTAGACCCCACTCCCTTCCCAGAGCCGGGGATAGAACCCAGGAGTCCTGGTATCCAGGAGTCCAGTTCTGGATCCGTCTCCCCCAATCTCAGCTGGGGCAGGGAGTCAGCTAAAGCCAGGATTCAAACCCAGCTCCCATTCTAGTTCCTCGGACCTCAGATCATCATCTTCCTGCGCTCAACCTCTCTTGAGATGGTAGCAAGTGCTGGCAAAAGAGATCAGGCAAAACTGATCTGGCCAGAAATGCAGCTGCTTCTGGGGTGAGGCACTTCAGCAGCACACAGCACCGCTGCAGAGTGTGGGACAGGAAGACAAGGGGAATCCTGTAGTAGATTAAAATGTAAGGGGGGGAGGATGTGGGGGAACGAATAGCTCTTTCCAGTACTCCCTGTGTCCTTGGAGAGTGAGGGACTTCTCCAGCAGTGAACTGGGTGCAGGGAAAGAGGTTACAACATTGTCAACTGGGTCCTGGGTGGTGTTGGGTTTCTATGAAATCCAGTAGCTTGGTGGCATTGGTTGTCTGGTGTGTGTTACCCCCTGGCAGAGTTCTGCCCGGTCTTCACATACTGAGGGGCTGAGAGCCACATTGCATGGCAAACAGTCACAATGCGAATTACAGCCTCTTCTAGCAAGAGTACCTACGTGGGGGTTCTCATCCATCTGGCGTCCTCTTGGAGAGCAGGGAAAGGGAAGTGGAGTCTGGTGGGTTAGAGCAGGGGGGCTGGGAGCCAGGACTCCAGGGCTGTATCCTTGGCTCTGGGGGGGGAAGTGGGGGCTAGTAGTTAGAGCAGGGGGGACTGGGAGCCAGGACTCCTGGGTTCTATCCCCAGCTCTAGACACTAGCACACCGGCTGAAGCGGCTCATGCTGGGTGTTGTCTCCTTCTGTCTTCCAGCCACGAGAAAGGACAAGAAGTTGAAGAAGGAGTCGAGCTGCAGGAAGGTGAGGCGAGGCAGGGGGGCCCTGTAGCCGGCCAGGTGCTGCGTCGATGGGCGCGTGGAGCTCCTGCTTGGTCCTGTTAAACCAGCGGGGTGGGACTCGTGCAGCCTTGACGTCCTCCCCTGCTCTAGCCATTAGACCCCACGCCCCTCCCAGAGCTGGGGATAGAACCCCAGGAGTCCTGGCTCCCAGCCTCCCCCGCCCGGCTCTGACTCCATGGGTCAAGCTGCCTCCCCAGAGGCCTCCCCCCGTCCCCCCGGTGGGACCCGGTGAGTGACTGATCTCTCCTGGCTTCCAGGGGACGTCACGAACGCCGATGAGCAGACAGCAGTGGCTATTGCTAGTGTCCAGCAAGCAGCCTTCACAGACCACAATATCCAGTATCAGTTCCGCACAGAGAACAATGGAGGACAGGTGAGAGGTGCTAGGGGGTGCTGTGCTGCAGGGCGGGGGGCTCTCCCCTGGCAGTCAGGGCTGGCCCCAATGCCCCAGCGTGGCACTAGGGGGCGCTGTGCTGCAGGGAGCGGGGTTGGGGCTCCCCTGGCAGTCAGGGCTGGCCCGATGCCCCAGGGCGGCACTAGGGGGCGCTGTGCTGTCTATGGGTTCTGTTCACATTTCTGTATCCCAAATGATCTTTCCTCTCTCCCGCTCCTCCCAGGTGACATACAGAGTGGTCCAGGTGACAGACAGTCAGCTGGATGGACAGACGGATGCGACGGGAGCCGTCAGCGTGGTCTCGACAGCAGCCTTCGCCGGGGGCCAGCAGGCCGTCGCTCAGGTCGGGGACGGGCTGCGACTGGGTTCTCACCAACTTAGTAAAAGGGGCTGGGGAATGAACAGTAGCTGGCCCTTCTAGTGCCGTCTTCCTCCATAGGTCTGCAAGGGCTTTGCACAGGAGCCCAGTATCACCGGCCCCGTTGGAGAGATTGGGGAAACTGAGGCCCCGAACGGTGAGGTGACTGGCCATGGGGTCACCCAGCAGGCCGGTGGCAGGGCCAGAAATGGAGCTCTGGAGGCCTGAGACTCAGGCCAGTGGCCTCCTGCCGTGCTGCCCCTTTGGGGAAGCTCAGATGAGTTCTTCCCCACGGGCTTAGCAGAGAGCTAGCGTGGAGTTAATTACAGATCACACCGCAAGAGTGGACGGTATTCGGTGCATTGTGGGAGTGTCCACGGGCCCAGCTGGGCTCAGGACCCTGTCGTGCCGGGCGCTGCCCAGACGCAGCAAGAGACAGGCCCTGCCCCAGCTGAGATCAGGGCCCCGTTGTGCCAGGCGCTGCCGTGAAGAGTTCAGTCCCCATCTGAAAGATGCAGCAGACGTGGGAAGAACCCAGATGTCCTGTGTTCCCAGCCAGCACTTCCCCGCCATCCTTTCCCTGTCTCGGGGACCTGGAGGTGCTCTTGGGTTAGGACCCCCGCCCCCACACCCGGTGCCTCGTGGTTTATTTTTAGCCTGACGTTGCGGGGGCATCTTTATTCTCCGTGAATGTGCACTCGCTCGGATGTGGTCAGGGCCAGGCTGTCGCATGCGGCTGTGGCTGTTAGCTGCACCAGGCAGCTCGGGGCGCGGGCCCCAAAGAGCAAAACAAGGTGCCTTTCTAATGCAGCCAAATGCAGGCTCCGCTGTCTGGATTGTCAGCCGCTTGGGTCTTTGTACAGCGCCTGGCACCGGGGGGTTCTGGGCCAGCACTGGGGCTCATGATCGTCCTAGCCTTCGCCCCCATCTTAGGACTTATCTGCACAGGACAAGTGACCAGACCAGTTCCCTGGGAGGTTGTGGAGCGAAAGCCATTTGAGTCCAGAACAGTGTTTACACGGGACCCTCTTCTGGACTAGCTGTAGAGGTCTAATGCCCGCTCCAGCTGCGGAGACGGGCAGAGAGCAGACGGCCGGAGCCCCTCTGGTGTGGGTGGGAAGGGAGGGCTAGTCACTGCCTTGCTCCGTAGTGTCTCCAGCAGCCTCTCCTCTTGGGCAAACGTCCGCCCCGGCTCTGTGGCCAGCTTCTCCTTTTTAATCTGCCCTTCCCCAGGGCGCCCGGGCTCTGCCGCTGCACCCAATTGGCGTGGGTGGGATGGGGACGTGTCCCATCACAAGCCTGTAAAAGGCAGTCTGGCTTGTTGGGTAGAGCGCTGGATTGTTCCCAGCTTGGTGTGCCGGGAAACGGTGGCCAAATCGCGTCGCTCGGTGCTTCAGTTTCCCCATCTGCGACATGAGGATAACGGTGCTGGCCGCCTGCGGGAAGCGGTTCCACCCGGAGAGTTCGAGCGCTAGAGGAGAGCTCGGGGGTACAATGCTGGTTATTTGTTGTCTAACCATAAAATGGCCCTGTGTTTTGTTATGTTTTTTCGTGGAAAGCCTTAAAAAGTTGGGTCTTGGCCTATGTAAGCAACGACGTGTGTGACCCTCTAGCGAGCGTGACAAAGAACATGGGTCACGCTCACAGGCTGCGGGACTGGGCCCTGGTGAGCAGTCGCTCTGGGAAGGACCCAGGAGTCCTGGGGCACCAACGGCCCATGAGCTCCCCGGGCAATGCTGTGGCTAAGAGGGCGAGCGCGCCCCTCGGCTGGAGAAGCTGGTGAAGAGCGAGTGGGAGCCGGGAGGTGGAGTCCCCTCTGGATACAGCATGGCAGACGCCATGACTGGAGACTGCGCCCAGCTCTGGGGAGATGCACATCAAACAGGACGTCAGGAAATTGGGGAGGGGTCAGAGAAGAGCGACGGGGACGATCCGAGGGCTGGAAAACCTGCGGAAGGAGCTGGATCTGTGGAGTTTCTCCCAGAGGCGGCTCAGAGGGGACTGGATCCCGGTCGGTCAGCGTCTCCCTGGGGAGGAGATTTCGGGGAGCGGAGGGCTGGTTAGTTCAGCCGGGACAGGCAAAGCGGGAGCTGGCAGGTGAAGTCAGATTAATTCAGGCTGGAAATAAGTGGAAATAAGATATTTATAACCGGGAGAAAATTAACCCTTCGCATGACTGTCCCAAGGGACCTGATGGAATCTTTATCACCTGGATATCTTGAAATCTAGATCTCTTTCTAAAAGACCTTCGGCTTCAGTCCTTTGGGCCAGCCCTGACAGCCAGTGGAGAGCCCCCACCCTGTAGCACAGTGCCCCCAGCATCACGCTGGGGCATCGGGGCCAGCCCTGGCTGCCAGGGGAAAGCCCCCATTCCCGCCCCCTGCAGCACAGCGCCCCCTCCTGGCTTCCCCGCATCTCGCAGGCTGGATCTTATTGACCACACTGGGGCAGAAGAGGGTGACTGAGCCGTGGGTCTGGGCTTCAGGGCAGCGATCTCCAGCTGGTGGTGAGGTCAGGAGGAAATCTATCTCAGGGGCAGGCCGTTCCATCATTGACCACTAGGGGATGCCTTTGTCTGAAGCTGCTGGTTCTGGCCAGTGCTGGAGATAGGACACCAGGCTGCATGGGTTCCTTGGTCTGATCAGAGGGTGGGGAAGGATATCGGACTAGGCCCCATTCCCCTCTGAGAGCCGGGGATAGAACCCAGGAGTCCGGACTTGCTCCCCTCCCCCGCTCTAACCAGTGCCCTCTTCTCTTCCTCAGGCTGTGATCCAGAACCCGTTCAGCAATGGCGGGAGCCCGGCCGCAGACGCAGTCAGCGGGGAGGCCCGCTTCGCGTATTTCCCCGCCTCCACGGTGGGGGATGCCACGGCCGTGTCAGTTCAGACTACAGATCAGTCGCTGGCACAGGCTGGAGGTGAGAGCCCCCCCTCCGCCCCCACTTTCACCGGGGCTAGCAAGCCTTGAGTGGGGGACGGGAAGGGTCGCCGGGTCTGTTTGCTCCTAAGACTCAGGCCTTCTCTGCCCTGCAGCTGGGCGTGCGGCTGGATCATTCCTATTTCCGGGGAGGTAAAGTCACGCCTCGCCCGGTGGAGGTTTGGCCGCATCATCCACAAAGCATGCTGGGAGGATGGCTTGGTAGACCTGGAATATCTCAGCCCTGCTTTATATAAAGGGAAGGTCTAGAAAGGGTTAGCTGAAGTGGGAAGGCATTTTGGGAGACGGAGGGGGACAGGTGTGGGGCTTTCTGGAGACCCAGGCAGCATCGGTGCGTCAGTCGCACCCGGGAGCTCCCCCCTCTCCCAGCGACGGGCTCAGGCTCCTGGCAGACTCAGGCAGGTGTCAGTTTCGCTCACTCACACTTTGGAGCTCCCCCTCCCCCGAGGATCAGAAACTCCTTTTCATGAACACTGAGGTTGTGCCGCAGTCATGTGAGTCCAGGAACTCAATCCTGAGCACGCGGCTAGAGCGTCTCATCCTCAATCCTTAGTACGAATTGCGCCAGGTATTTGTAGTGGGGGATGGGGGCTGTATTCCCAGCTCTGCAAAGAACCACCCTGAAACAGGCTCGAGCCCCAACGATTTCCTCTTCCCCTTTAAACCCTCCACAGCCTGACACAGAGACGGTTGGGGTGACCCTGGTCTAGTGAGTCTCTGGGGAGCGGCAGAGAGGCAGCAAAGGATTGAATTTGGGCACCAGTGGCTCTTCCGGATTGATTTTTTCCACCTTGTTTAAATTACCAGCATCCCAGCAGAATAGCGTCATCGTCAGGCTGTTAATTCCCCCCTTGTTAATCCCTCGTCACGGCCGGTTCCGGGGTCTGATAACGAGACCCTGAGGCATCTAACCCACCTGCGGAGCCCACCTTCCCCTTCTGGGACCTAGAGGGCAGCTCAAGCCAAGCCATTCGTGTATTCATGGAACCCAGGAGTCCTGGCTCCCAGCCTCCCCGCTTCCTGCTCTAACCACTAGACCCCACTCCCCTCCGAGCGCTGGGGATAGAACCCAGGAGTCCTGGCTCCCAGCCTCCCCCCGCTCTAACCTACTAGACCCCACTCTCCTCCCAGTGCTGGGGATAGAACTCAGGAGTCCTGATTCCTCCCAGCCCCCTCCCCCAGCTCTAACCCACTAGACCCCCACTCCCCTTCTGGCTCCCAGGTGTCCAGTTCTGGGTCCGTCTCACCGCTCCCTCTGTCTCCCCAACAGGCCAGTTCTACGTGATGATGACCCCCCAAGATGTCTTGCAGACGGGGACGCAACGCACCATCGCTCCCCGCACCCACCCGTACTCCCCGTACGTAGCATGTGAAGTTGGGGTGGGGGGTGGGGGCCCCAAAAGCTCCCATCCGCCTGCAACTTGCCCAGCTTCAGCTGTGGGGAGGGGTCCCCCTGGGGCGGGGAGCTGGTTGCTGGGGGAGGGGTAGTGGATCGCTGATCGCCCAGCTCCCCTCCCTGTCCTGTCCACCTCTCTCAGCCCCTGGGATCCTGCCCAGTTTCCCCCTCCCCCAGCTGCTGCTCTAACCACCTCCCCCCAGCCTCCGGGGTTTCCCGACTCCTTGCTGGGTGCAGCCCTGTACCAGCACCCGCCGCCTGGGTGTGCCCAGCAGATCTTCCCCTTCTCCAAGCAGCACCTCGCCAGGAGCCGGCCGGCCACCGGCAAACCCTCCTGGGCCTGGCGTCCCCCATTAGAAACCCCTGCAGAGGAGCCAGACTGCGACCAGGGGGGTTGGGTCCCAGGCCTGAGTGTATGACTGGGGGCGGGCTCTCAGGAAGGGGGGCTTGGAAAGGAGCCTAGACACTCAGAGAGAGACCACTGCCCCCTGCTGGATGGAACCGGACTGTGCATGTGCGTGCTGCCCCCTACTGGATCTGCACGCCCTGAGTGAGTGTGGGGAGAGAGCGAAAGGTCAGTAGCTCAGGACGGCCTGGACTCAGCATGGGGGTTCGGTGTCAGGACAGAGATATAGATATATATATTTGCCCTCTTGTAACGCCCTCCTCTCTCTGGGTGCCACCCTAGGAAGATGGATGGGACGCGGACGCCCCGCGATGAGAGGCGGCGAGCCCAGCACAACGAAGGTGGGTGGCAGGTTGAGATCCCGCTGGTCTCGTGTCCCGTCTCCAGCCCCGTGGCCCCGTTTCACCCCACTGATCCTGGGGTTTCCCCCTCCCAAACACGGCCCTTTGTGCCCTTGAGATCCTCGATAGGCTGAATGTGTCTGGCCAGGCCTCCGTCATCCCCTGAAGCTACACACCCCCTCAGCCACGTGTGAGAAATGTCTCTTCTTTTTTTAATATAATCTCCAGGCCCTCCACAGGGCCCTGAGGTCTGATGTCTCGGCCATCCACTCTTAATACCCCTGTGAAGCTTGCCCTGGCAGTGCACTGGGTCTGGGAATCTCCATCCATCCTGGAAGTGCAAATGACGAGAGGGAACGTGAAACTGACCGGTGTGTGCTGATGGAGAAGAAAAGAAGGGGAAAATTCTCTCTGCGCAGATCATCTCAGGGCTGGGATATCGGGGTTCTGAAAGGCTCTTAGAGGGGCGCTCTCAACATGTATCTAACAAGGGGATCCAAGCCTGAACAACCATGACTGGGGTCAGCAGATTGTTTTCTATTAGAACGGGGTTTTGATGGAAAATCGAGTTTTCAGCGCAACGGAACTTACAGTGAAAATTTTCTTCCTGTGGAAAATTCTGATTTTTACACCAGAAATTGTTGAGAGTCTGAAAACTGCAGTGGTTTGGCCGAAAACTGAAATATTGAATATTTAGATTCTGAAATGTAGAGCTGGTCTGAAAACCGACTTCCCATCCAGCAAAAAATGTTGAGATGTTAAAATTTTCGTCCCCGGTCCAGCCAGAAAGCCAAAACATACATGTGTTTTGCCGTACAAATTTCTAAACTGCCGTTTGGGGGTCAATAGGGACCATTTTATGTTAAAAAATGTTTAAAAACAGAAAAAATTTCAAAAGGAACCATTTAAACTCTTCCATTGGAAAGATTTTTTTCTACATTTTTTTTTTAAACAATATTTTGTCCAAATCAGTACGATTTCACAAAACTTCTTAGAAAAAAGAACAGGAGTACTTGCGGCACCTTAGAGACTAACAAATTTATTTCAACATAAGCTTTCGTGGTCTCTAAGGTGCCACAAGTACTCCTGTTCTTTTTGCAGATACAGACTGACACGGCTGCTACTTTGAAACTTTTTAGGTTTGTTCAGAAACAAAGTATCCTGTCTTAGGTTGTCTTTTTTCTACCGGTTGTACTAAAATTCCACCACATGTCCTCATGCCTGCTGGTCAGACTACATCTCCCACGATGCACTGTGGTGCCTCAGGCATTTTTCTCACAGAGCTGATCTCCCTGGTGAGACTACATCTCCCATGATGCACCATGGCCGTGCAACTACCATTATACATCTGACCAAGAGGGTAGACTGTGGTGTATTATGGGAGATGTAGTCCAGCCAGGGAGATGGGTCTGTGGGGTGGTTTGGAGTAGAATGCACCCGGACTACAACTCCCAGAAGGCCCTGCAGCAGCTTTTCAAAATTTTGGCCAAAACCTCATTTTTTTTATTTTTTATTTTTTCATTATCAGGCCCCCTCTCCCATTTTCCAATCAGCTCCGGTCCTGCTGCAACCTGCCCTGTGGCTCGCCTGAGGCACCAGTTGGGGGCGCTGTGCATTAACCATGTGTGTTTCTCTTTCACCCCCCTAGTGGAGAGGAGGAGGCGGGACAAAATTAACAACTGGATTGTCCAGCTATCAAAAATCATTCCAGACTGCAACACTGACAACAGCAAGACGGGCGCGGTGAGGGGCAGAGTCTGGGCTGGGAGGGTACAGCATGGGGGATGATATGGGGGGAGGGCAGGGGGGCAGCTGAGACTGGAGTGGGGAGCTCCCTGCGTTGGGGGACAGTGACACACACACACACACTGACACACACACACACCCTCCCCCCCCCCAGGAACAAACACTGTGGGGCAGCTCCCACCAGGCCATGAGGAAACGAGGAAATGATGTTTTGAGTCTGCTCACCGGTTTGTTTATTTTAGGGGGACTCGGGATCCTTGTGGGTGTCCACGCCCTGGCTTGGTGGTGGTGTGGGGTAGCTTGGTGGGTGCTTGGGTTATTGTAGGGTCTCTTGGGGTCAGGTCTCTGTGCGTGGTTTGTTATTGTAGGGTCTCCTGGAAGCGCTGGGTCTCCACAGACACTGGGTTTGTTGTTGTGTAGGGTCTCTTGGAGGATGCCACACTCGCTGTTGCTGCGTGGGGCCAAGGTTGTGTGCTGATTTTTGTTTTTGTAGGGTCTCCCAGGAGTGCAGAGGGCGGGATGAAGGATTACAGCCTGCCCCTTCCCATCTGCACTGGGCTGTACTGGTGCCCGGGTGGAGATCATGGGAAAACTCACTGCGGTCATTATCAGCCAGGGTGGATTGGATTTAAATCAAATTGATTTAAATCACTACTCAGGAAGTCTTGATCTAATCACGGATTTCTACATAAAAGTGTGTTCTCGTTGGTTGTTATAACCTTAATACGTATCCTTCACATCTCCGAGAGATGTAAGTTTCGTTTTTAGAAGGCACACCCTATACATTTTAAAAGGTGATTTATTTTGAAAACTTTTCAGATGAGTTTTACAGCTATATCAGAAAATGAATGATTGTTCGGTTATTTCATTTACCAAAGTTAATTGAAGTAGATATTTATGAAGTCACTGGGAGGTGAACTATCTCCAATTCAACAGGTTAATCATTAATATTTGGAGGATTTTCTTGCCAGGCTGTATTAGGAGAACATCACCAGACAGACATTTAAACTGTTTTATTTCAGTATTTCTCATCTCTATTTATTTATTTATTTTAAAAACATTTTTGCTGTTAACAAGCATGTTACCTCTGGAGACACAAATCCACATTTTGAGAACTGCAAAGCTAAGCATCTCTGATGGTACCTTCTAGGCCAGGGGTCTCAAACTGCGTGTTTGAGACCCCTGTTCTAGACTGAGCACTGAGTCCCATTGGGTGGATAGAAAGATTAACCTAAATAATCTATACAGAAGCCCCCAGAACCCCATCAAATTGGGTCCCTAATCCATAAACTATTGGAACTCATTTATAAACCTTTTTTTAAATATTACACGAATATATTGTCTCATACTATAGAAGTAGAATTTATAATCCCTATTCCATGATGAGACATTATAGCTCAAAGATATATCTTAATTCAAACTAGCTTTAGATAGGTTTTATCTTCAAAAAGCATTTTATCAAAAAAATCCGATTTAAATAAAAAAATCAGATTTAAAAAAAAAAAATTTTTTTTTTTTTTTTTTTAAATCATTGACTTTGCTGATACCAGGGTGGATAAATCGGCTCAGCAAATCCATCTCCCCGCCAAGGGGCCCTGGTGCATGTGAGAGACCCTACAATAACAAACCGGTGCGTTTGGTGGCTCACTGCTTCCAAGAGACCCTACAATAACAAACCGGTGCGTTTGGTGGCCCGCTGCTTCCAAGAGACCCTACAATAACAAACCGGCACGTGGAAACGGGGTGATCACTAGGAGACCCTACAATAACACAGTTTCCCAGCGCTCCCACAAGACCTTAGAGTGAGACACTGGGGCCTGAGAGGACCCTACAATAACAAACGCAGGGTTCACAGAGCCCCCGGCCAGACCCTGCTGCTGTGTTTTGAAGTCAGGAGGCAACAGAGTGGGGAGCAAGCAGATAAAAACCTCACTGTGGGTCGTTCCTGGAGACCCCCGGGGCTCTCTGCCTTTGCTGTTGCTCTTGGCCAGGGGATGGCGGGTCCCCTTTGGCGGGGGGCTGATGTGTATGGGGGGGACATTTGATGGGAGGGATTTTGGGGGGCGGGGGTCAGTGGGGAGGTGTTCTAAAGATATGGGGGGTGATTGGAGGTGAGGGCGAAGTTCCATGGGGGCACAACTGGGGGGGGGGGTCCCGGCAGGTGGGGGGGGATTTGGTGGAGGGGGTCCTGGGAGGGGGCATTGAGGGTGGGGCAGGCGAGTGGGAAGGATGAATTCAGTGGGGAAGTGTTCCGAGGTTATGGGGGGTAGTTCAGGGGGACGTGACTGGGGGGATTCCAGGGGCGATTGGGAGTGTGAAGGGGGTGGGTGTTGGAGGGTGCTCCGGGGTCCTGGGGGGATTTCTCTGGGACCTGGGCCAGTTGCCAGTTGTGGGTTTTGGGGGTGATCTGATGGGGGGCACAACTGGGGTGGTGGGTTGGGGGTTCGGTGATTTGGGGCGAGGGGTTCCAATATATTTTGAGCTGAAGGATTCCCCTGTCCGTCCGTGCAGAGCAAAGGGGGTATCCTGTCCAAGGCCTGCGACTACATCCGGGAGCTGCGCCAGACCAACCAGCGCATGCAGGAGACCTTCAAGGAGGCCGAGCGGCTGCAGATGGACAACGAGCTGCTACGGCAACAGGTAGCCGGGGCGACGCCCACTCCCCCCCGTCTGTCCTTCCCCTTGTATCTCTTCCCCCCCCTCGCCCCCCTGTCCATTCCCCACATGTACCTTTCCATGCCAAAGCGTCCCAATATGCTGTTAACACACGGATCGCTGCAGCTGCTTCTGGGGTGGGGCAGAGGGGAACAGCCGCACATAATGCCACCCGGGCTGGATTGCCTCACGCTGAGATGCAGCCACCTCTGGGGCGAGGCAGCTGGGGAACCGCAGCACATAACGCCACATAAGAAGTTGTGCCACGTTCAGGGAGAATGTCAAACCCAGTTGCAGCTGGAGCAGAAAGTTTTAGCGTCAGCATGATGGGAGTTTGACCAGGAAACGAGTATTAACATCTCTGATACCGAGGAGAAGTCCTGGGATGTTTAATGCCTTGAGGCCCCTAGCACGGCATTAGGGAAGCCCTGACTGCCAGGGGAGAGCCCCCAGCACGCCCCCTGCAGCCCAGCGCCCCTTGGCACCACATTGGGGCAGCCCTGACTGCCCAGGGAGAGCGCCCCCAGCTCCGAGGTCTCACTCGTTCGTTTCCCTCTCTCCTGCACAGATCGAGGAGCTGAAGAACGAGAACGCCCTCCTCCGAGCACAGCTCCAGCAGCACGGCATCGAAACCGTGGGCGACACGCCGGGGCAGTAACCGCTTCTTCACCACCACCACGTCCTCCTCCTCCTCCTCGTTGTCACCGGATCTCCGCCCTTCCCCCGCCTCCTTCCATCCCTTCTGCCCTCTGTCTGGTGCAGAGACCTCCCCGTGTTAACGCCGCGTGGCCAAACTCGACTTGGGGGGGCGCTGGGGTGGCAGCCACACGGCCGGCCCCCACTTTGCCTGCCCCCTCCTCTGAGCGCCACCGGCCACTGTCCCCCGCCCCATCTGCCCCCTCCCCCCCACGTAGGAAATATTAAGATTAAAGCAAACAAACTGCGTTTTTTTTATAGTAGGTTTTTAACAGAGGATAGCAGCCCTCCCCCAGCCCAGCCATGGGTTCGAATCCTCCCCCTTCCGGCTTAAAGTTGTAGCATCACAGTGGCACTTCCCCGTCTGATCCTACCGTTCAAGCCGCTGCCCGTGTCTCTCTCAGGCAGGTAGCTACATGGCTGAAGTCAGCGTTTGGGGGGGGGGGGGGTTCTGTGGCTGCCCCCCCATTTTGGACACTCAGTGGCGTTTATTTTTCCTCTGCCGGCAGCAAACCTCTGAAAAATCACACCCCTTTGAAAATGTAGCAACTCAGGGGGCAGGAATGGGGCCATCCCAGATCACTAGCCCAGTTCGGCAAGTTCTAGCCAGCCGATGTGGCTCTGATTCCATCGAATCCCCTTGCGTCTCACCAGCTGGGCAATTCAGTTATAACCCATGTGGCCACCGGACCTTCCAAAGGTGGCTAGCGAGTTGGTAGGTCTTATTTTATTTTTTTCCCTGACTGTCAAATCACAGCTACCTTTTCCAAGAGGTCTGATTTCCAGGGGGGGCTTTCCGAAAACCCTCTCATGGCATCTCCTGTCAGGCAGCCGGAAAAAGTAGAGACCCCCAACATCGCTAGCCAGTTCTCTTCCTAAAACCGTGGCTGTCCCGTGTGTCCGCTCGTCTGATCTGTATCATATCTTGCTCCCGGAAAGTTTAATATTTACCAAGGTCGACTAAATGCTTGTTTTCTGTGGAGGGTTTTTTGCAAATATATACCTATATATATAATTTTTTTTAAAAAGAAAAACAACAATTCAGTGGTCGATCTCACAATATTTGGGTCAGAATCAGGAGATCTCTTCAGTTCCCTTTTCGTACGATCTTCAATTTGGCTTTATTTCTCTTCTCCAAGCACGATCTTTTTTTTGGCTTTTTGGTTATTTTTTTTTTTTTTTTTTAAATAAGCATGGCTCTAAAAAAAACAAATACGCAAAAACCAACAAAAAAAAATTGATAATAGCGAGCTTTTAGCTTTGGGGTTTTTTTTATATACCGGCAAAAAAATAAATAAATAAAAAGAAGATAAGCAAGACTTTCAGATGGAGTTGGAAATATTGGGTATCCTTTTTGTCCTGGTCCCCGCGGAACGCAAGAATGAATGAATCAAGGAAAGAAAAAAAAGGCGAATCAGATTTAAGGAAAAGAAAAGGAAAAAGAAGTGGATTGAGTTGAATTGCAGAGTTTGAATGCTGGAAAGTAGGAAATTAATTCTGTTTATATATAAAAGAGGAAAAAACTGCACAGACATAATATTGTATCAGGTGATTTCCTTGTGGTTTTACGGTGTGGGGAGGTGACGGGATGGGGGTTGAGTTGGGTGGACCCAGTTCTGAGAGGGGTGGGGGCAGATGTGCAGAAGGATGGTGGGGGGTGTCTGGCTGGAGGGGGGGTGTCGGTGGAGGTGTATGAAGGGGGGACAGTGGGCGGGCAGGCGGAAGGATGGAGGGGTTGGGGTGTGTGCCCACGGCTGGAGAAAATGGCTCTCAGATCTGGGTGCGCACCACTGTCCCCTCCTGGGAGGAATCGGACCTGCCTCTGTTGAGGGTTGTCGGGGGTTTGTGTGTTGTCGCCCGCTGTGCGGCGTGTTAAGGCTCAAGAAGTGCACGCGGTGTGTGTGTGTAGGGGGACAGACTGCTGCCCCCTGCTGGAGGGTGTGAGACTTGGCGCTGGGTCTGTCTCACTGCCCCCCTCGCTGGGTGTAGTGCCTCGGGTGCATGCGGGACCCCTGCGGGATTGTCCCTGTCCTGCTGCACCTCCCCCGCCTCGTCAAGTTCTCTCTAGGAGATCTGTTGGGACAAGCAGAGAGAACCTCTAAGATCCCCCTGGTGCATCCCCCCCTCTGTGCTACCTGGGGAAAGGGGGTCCCCCAGATCTCACCCCCGTCCCCTTCTGATCCGGAGCTGTGTGGAGTTCACCCAACACACGCTGGGAAGTGCCCAATCAGCCCCCACTTCTCCCTCACTAAGATTTTCTCCCTCCGCAGTGCGCTGGCTCAGGACTGTTTGCGAGGGGGCTGTTGGCAGAGCTTGCGGGATTCGCGGGTTTCCTTTCAGAGCTGCAGCTTCTGGGCCCCGCTTCCTTAGCTCGGAGATCGGCGCCAGCCGGTCCCGTCACAAGGGTGAGGCAGAGAGAGGCCCCAGCGAGCCCGCCTGGAAATGCGCTTTCCATCCCGAGACCGTGGTTTAGATTTTGAACATTTTTCCCATCTGGAATTGGGACCAAAAAAGTCAAAATCTGAAATTTTCACCGAGCGGAAATGGGAAGACGCTTCCGAGCGGGTCGATGGGGACGTCTTGCTTCGGTCGTTTGGACGCGTTTTGTTTCTAGTTTGATGGAAACAATTATTTTTACTGTCAGTTACTTCAAAATTGTGAAACACAGTGTCATTTTGACCCGAGGAACGGAACGTCTTTGGTTTTAGAAAACGCCGTGCCGACAACTTTGCAACTTCTCTTTAACCGAGAAATTCATCGAAACAGATTCTTTCCCGCAAACACTTTTGGTTTCAAACTGGCATTTTCTGACCCAAGAAACCATTTCGTTCAAAAAAATAAATAAACCCCCAGATCTACGGCGGGTTACATCCACCTAGTGCTGGGAGAGTCAATCGGCGGATTGCGGGCCAAACCTGGATCGCCAGGCTCTTTTGAACAGACCCCGAAATCTGTGTATTTACTTATTGTGATTAATTTTTTATTGTTGTCTCTGGAGTCTGGGCCTTGGCACACAACAATTGACTACCCCGATCCAGGAGGTGGCACGGCAAAGATTGGAGGAGCCATTCAGTTACTTAGGCGCCCCTTCCACCCCTGCCCCTGCATGGATCTTGGAGATTTCATTCTCCATCCCGTTCAGGGATCTCTCTCCCGCTGGCGTGCCCCAGGAATCATGGAGGGGGTGTCCTGCTTAGGTTGCTAGTTTGCAATGGGGGGCATGGGGGGTCTCTAAAGCGATGGGGTTGTTTGTGGAGCTGGGAACCTCTGTTCCCCCATGCAAGCCGGGCTGCCCGGCTGGGCTTGGAGGCCTGGGAACGAGCCACGGATCCTGGTTGGCTGTAAAGCCGGAGTAAGCTCCGTGGAGTTACTCTGGATTAACACTGCAGTGTAGGTGAGGGGTGAGGAGACGACTTTGGATTTATGCTGGGGGGTGATTGCAGAGGAACTTGTTGGTGGCGTTAGTCCACCTTTCTGCCCAGGGCGACTGAGGTGGAGGTGACGCTGGATTGACACCAGGGGTGACTGGAGTAATACCGTAGTCCTCGAAGGAGGGTGACTCCGGATTTACTCAAGGGTGGAACTCAGCTGGCGTTGCGGGGGATGTGCAGAGGGAATTCCTGAGTTTACAGGGGGGTCACTGCGCTCACGGTAGTGGGTGATTTACACCGCAGTCAGTCTAGGTTTAAGCCGAGGAGTGACTCCCTCAATTGCGGTGGGGAAGTTCCGGTGGTTTCACGGTGGGGCGACCCCTCCAGGCGTCTGCCTCAGTGGATCAGCCGCTGCGTTAACTCAATCAGAGCTAGGACAGCAGCAGATAAACTTCGCTTTGTTTCCACTGCCCCCTGTAGCGCTTGGAGCCGGGCAGGGGCTGGAGTTCTGTTCCCCGGAAATTCCCTGACTCGTGTGGGTGTTTGCACCCCAAGTAGGAACGACACGGCTCGGGGCCTGTTTCCATTCGCCGAGTCGGCGTTTTCTGACGGAGGAGCAATCAGGCCAAAAACCTTCAATCACTTCTCGTTTAAAACAAAAAACAACTTTCAGAAAGGAAGGGCCCGGTCCCCAGCTGCTGTCAAGCGGCCGCAGCTCCCCTGGAGTGAATTTCTTTCTCAAGAGTATGACTAGAAGGTGAAAAATGGTTGGGAAACACGTTTTGTGCGTACAAGTTAAAGAAGTGAAATCCAGCGTGTGGCAACTCCCCCTAGTTAGCTGGGTGCACCCAGTGTTTCTGATCTGGGAGTAGAGCAGGAGTAACACGGGGGAGCCGAGGGGACCAGCTCCCCTTTTGCTAACCCCGGTGTAAGTCAGGAGTCCGTCACTGAAATAATGCACTTACTCAGCAGCGGTTTTGACAAGGGAGAGCGGGGGAAATAAAACTGATTTCTCTTCACATTGTTTGAAGGATGCCTTTGGGGTTTTAAAAAGCCTTTTTTTGTTTTTAAAAACATGTTTGTTTTGTTTTTCCCTCGTTATTTATTTCATGGTTTTGTTCATTTGCCTTTTTTCTAATCGGCGGAGGGGAGAGTATTTAAAATGGCAATAAAACAAAAGTGGAAATGTCTGAACGATTCTTCCTTTGTATCTATCCAGCCGCTGTCTGTCTGTCCTAAGCAGCCAGTCTGTGTCACTCATCCAGCTCTCCTGATTCTCGATCCTCCAGCCATCCATCAGCTCCTCCTTTATCGGCAGAGCCCCCAGATTCTGCAGCAACATGGCACCAAATCCTAACGTGCTGCGTCTCCGTGAAGTAGCCTTTGTTTCCCTCCCTCCTGCTTCCAAATACACGCCCCCTGTGACTCCTAGTTCACACCTCTCCGAGGTGCTGTTTTAGGCTCTCTGCAAACTCAGTCATGGTATTGGTTACTCTCAGCTCACCTTTATGACGTTTTTCCCACCATGCCGCCTAGCATCTTGATTATTCTTTTTCCCACTGGAAGCTGAGGTGGTGGAATGCGATTCTCTGCAATATCTCCTCAAGATTCACCTCTGATTGCGGATCCTAGAGGGAATGAACAGAGCAGGGGATCCATCCCCTGTCGCCCATTCCCAGCCCCTGAGCCAGCCTGTTCATAACCGGCTCAGGCTTCCTCTGCAAGCTAGTTAGGTTGCTTGCCCCACGCCTTGGCAGGGGAGATTGGTCCACAAACTGCCTCCGGTCTCCTTTCTAGGCTCAATTGAGTCCGGGCCAGATTGTTCTTGTGCCGACACCATCCTTTTGCTGCCACAGCCCTTCTCCCCCGGTGTCCACTCCCCGCTGTATTTCTAGAGCACAGGTGCCTTCTCAGCATTTTGCTAGGCGAATCAAGCCCAGCTCCGCTCGTAAGATCAGCTCGCCTTTTTCCTGATCATCCTCGGAACTCTTCTCTGCGCCAGTTCCGCTAGGAACCCCTCTTCCCAGAAGGCAGGTCCCCAGCAGTGGGCGCAGTCTGCTTGGGAGCAAACCCCCGTCATCTGCTGGGCATTGGGTCACCTGGCGCGCCCCTGAGCGACGGATTTCACATTCGACGACCAGGCCGTTTGCATGACATGACGGTTGAAGGTTTAAAGGGGTGACACTGGGCTGTGCTTGCAGCTCTTATCAAGAGTATTTTATGCACTAATTACGGTGGGTGGAGTTGTGTGGGGTGGAGCTTATTTTCTGGGTGGAGCTTGGAGGATCCCTACCCTTGTCCCTCCCAATCTGATCCCTGCCTATGTGCGAACTTCCACATGGGAAAAGCTCGGTGCAGAAAAGGCCCAGCTGCTTTGAACCCACGTTGGTCCTGCTAATCAAACCCCAGGGCAGCGGCACGGCTTTAACTCAACAGGTGAAGCACAGGCTAACGTCTGCATCAGCTTTCCAGCGGCGGTCGGAAATAGAGGTTTTTTCCTAGTCGAGACAAGCCGGCTGTGTACTGCCTGCAGATGGCAGTTCCGGCACATCCGGGCCCTGGTCCCAGCCGGGGCAGGGCCTGTCTCTTGCTGCGTGTCTGGGCGGCGCCTGGCACAACGAGGCCCTGGTGTCTGCCTAGGTCAAGCAGTGCCACGTGATTATAACTTCGTAATAACAATGTTCTATTAAGGGTAACATTCACTCTAAAGCCCAAAACATCCGACTGTCAAATGTCCATTTCACAAGCTGGTACTTGAAATAAATTTTCATGTGTCATTTTTTGCCACTGCTACTTTTTTAAACAAAGGGCCACTAACAACTCTGACTTATTTGTGTCCAGTAAAGAATCAGTTTTCACGTCTGCTTTTCCCCTGGCCAGCCCCTGATTGCAGCTGGTTTCTGGGCATAACACGGCCCCAATTCCAGCTGGGGCAAGGGACTGTCTCGGGGCAGCGTCCGGCACAACGGGGCCCCGATCTCAGCTGGGACAGGGACTGTCTCTCGCTGTGTGTCTGGGCAGCGCCCGGCACAACAGGGCCCTGATCCCAGCCGGGGCATTACCTTCATATAAATATTTATTCATAATCTTCCCACTCTCTGTTGCTCTTGTTGCTCTTACCTACCATCCATCCACCTCACTCCCTGCTCGCCCACCCGGCTCTCCCACCGGTCCCAGAGCGCGTGGTGCCTTCGGGGCGTTTGATTGAGGTTCCCACTCTCTGGCTTCTGAGCATTCTGGGAGAAGTGAATCTGTAACGATGCTGGTTCTGGTGGGACCTAACGGAGAGTGTCAATTCAGGACAAATTGCTTAAACAGGGCAGTTACAGCCCAAGGCTGGGGTTTTTCCACCTCTAAGGCAAACCAAACCAGCCAAACAGAGAAGACTTCGGTCTCACCCACTGGCTAACCACAAGTCACACAAGCAATTCCCTTAGACACTCCAGTTTCCCAGTATCCTAACCATTTGTCCCCATAACGAGTTGCACTGGTGATGAAAACCACTATCCCGGTAAAAGAAAAAAGGTTCTCCTGATCCCAAAAGATCAAGCCCCAGCCCTAGGTCAATATACAAATCAGATCTTCCCCACAAATCACGCTGTTGCCAATCCTTTAGAATCTAAAGGTTTATTCATAAAAGGAAAAAGATCTAGATGAGAGCGGAAAGTGGTTAAAGGGAATCAATTACATCCAGAAATGGCAAAGTTCTTGGTTTAGGCTTGTAGCAGGGGTGGGATAAAGTCTCCGGAGTACGTCCCCAGCTGGGATGGGTCCTCAGTCCTTTGCTCAGAGCTTCCCTTTGTAGCAAAGTCCCTCCCGAGGTCAGAAGCAGGATTGAAGACAAGATGGAGGAGCTGCAGCAGTGTTTTATAATCTCTTGCCATGTGGCCTCTCTTTCTTTGTCCCAAAGACCAGCTGTCCAGCACATGGCACGAAAAAACGGCAGCGTTCTGGCCCTAGGCAGGTTCCTGCCTTGCTGAGTCACAAGGCGTATCTGCTTCTCTCAATGGGTCAGTTGTGTAGCCAATGGTCCTTAATGGGCCATCAAGCAGGCTAGGCGGAGCTAATCCCAGCTTGTCTGGGATGTCACCCAGAAGCATAGCATAAATTTGAAATACAGACAGTACAGAGCCAATATTCATAACTTCAACTACAAAAAAGACACACATGTACAGACAGCAGCATCATACCCAGCAAACCAGAACTTTCCCATAGACCCCTCACACGACAACCTTTGTACACTATTTGCTGCAAATATAGAACAGTGATCTATACGGTTACAGATTCTTAATAATGGCACAGAGCCAAAGGAGGTAACGAGCCAGCCTTGGAATTAGGGACAGAGCCACTCCCATCACCCAGGAATTCCCATGCTCAGGCTCTTGCTCTAACCACTAGACCCCACTCTCTTCCCAGAGCCGGTGAGAGAACCCAGGAGTCCTAGCTCCCAGCTCCCCCCCTGCTCTAACCACTAGACCCCACTCCCCTCCCAGAGCCAGGGAGAGAACCCAGGAGTCCTGGCTCCCACCCGCCCCTGCTCTAACCACTAGACACCACTCCCCTCCCAGAGCCAGGGAGAGAACCCAGGAGTCCCAGCCCGAGTCGGGTGCATCACAGCTCCATTCCACCCCCACCCCTAATCACTCTGTACTTGGACACATAAACATTCTCACACACACACACACACACCCTCAGCGTCTCCGTTGCTGTTGGGTAGTGAAGTGTCCTTGAGGTGTTTTGACAGCACCAGAGCAGAGACCCCCTGGGGGAGGGAACTGGGGGGGAGGGCAGCAGCTCTGGCAGGCAGCTTGGCCAGCCTGGCTGTCGCCCGGAGCCGGCGCCACTTGTGATGGGCCCTGGGCTGTCCCCGGAGCTGGTGTCGCAAGCCCCAGCCGCTGTTTGTGGAGTTTGCGCCTGGCCTTCGGGGACAGAAAAACCCCGCACGACCTGAGTCTGCCCACCCCCCGAGCCAGCCTGTCCCCTGCCCCAGGGCTGGATCCGAGCCCCCCAGAGGGGACAGGCCCCGTGTCCCGCCCGCCTGAGCCAGCCTGTCCCCTGCCCTGGGGCCGGATCAGAGCACCCCAGAGGGGACAGGCCCTGTGTCCCGCCCGCCTGAGCCAGCCTGTCCCCTGCCCCGGGGCCGGATCAGAGCCCCCCAGAGAGGACAGGCCCCGTGTCCCTCTCCTGCCCCCCGAGCCAGCCTGTCCCTGCCCTCAACTGGATCAGAGCCCCCCAGAGGGGACAGACCCCGTGTCCCAGCCCCCTGAGCCGGCCTGTCCCCTGCCCTGGGGCTGGATCAGAGCCCCCCAGAGGGGACAGGCCCCATGTCCCTCTCCCCCCCCTCCCGAGCCAGCCAGTCCCCTGCCCTCGGCCGGATCAGAGCCCTGCAGAGAGGACAGGCTCCATATCCCAATCCTATCCCCCTGAGCCGGCCTGTCCCCTGCCCTGGGGCTGGATCAGAGCCCCCAAGAGAGGACAGGCCCCGTGTCCTGCCCCCCCGGCTCAGGGGGGCAGNGGGCTGGATCAGAGCCCCCAAGAGAGGACAGGCCCCGTGTCCTGCCCCCCTGAGCCGGCCTGTCCCCTGCCCTCGGCCAGATCAGGGCCCCGCAGAGGGGACAGACCCCATATCCCTCTCCCGCCCCCCTGAACCAGCCAGTCCCCTGCCCTGGGGCTGGATCAGAGCCCCCCAGAGGAGACAGGCCTCATGTCCTCTCCTGCCCCCCGAGCCAGCCCATCCCCTCCCTGGGGCCGGATCAGAGCCCCCCAGAGGAGACAGGCCCCATGTCCTCTCCTGCCCCCCGAGCCAGCCCATCCCCTCCCTGGGGCCGGATCAGAGCCCCCCAGAGGGGACAGGCCCCGTGTCCCGTTTCCTGCCCCCGTCTGTTGTGCATTGTGCTGGTTGCTCTGTTGTCCTCGCCCCTTCCTCGTGCACTGGGGCTGCCAAGGCCGCTGGCCCAGGCGGGGCGCGTGGAAGGGAAGGTGTGTCAGCTGGCGCCTTCGGGTCTGCCACGGGGCGCCGGAGCGGAGCCGAGCTTGGCGAGGGCTAGGCCATGTCCGGGCAGCCAGCGGGCAAGGAGCTGACCTCGAGGAGAGACAGCAAACAGACTGTGTGATAGGACTCTGAGCAAACAGCCCTCTGGAGCCAGCCGCTGCCCCGTGATACCAGAGCATCGTAATGGTGCTTCGCTGCGTCTGGGCAGCACCTGGCACGATGGGGCCCTGATCCCAGCTGGGGCAGGGCCTGTCTCTCGCCGCGTCTGGGCAGCACCCGGCACAACGGGGCCCTGATCCCCTGATTTTATCGTGGCACCTAGAGGGTGGCGCAGAGGCTAAGGAGTAACCTCGTGTCTGAAAGATCCCGGTTCAGGTCCCTCTGGCCTGGCTGCATTGATCGAATTCAGTATGAGTTCGGTGCTAAAAGCTCTTTGCAGCTCTGTGCCGGTATAAACAGGAGCTAACAGCCCTTTCTGGGGTATTGGGAGGTGCCCAGAGTCTATGGGGTGGGGGGTTAGACAGCAGTGCTGGGGGGGTGAGAGGCCTGGGACCCTCCAAACCATTTGTCTGTTGCCCTGTGGGGGAAAAATGGCAAGAAGCGAGGGCTGGCGTACAAGCCACTCGGTCTCTCCCGCCTGCCCAGCCAACGAGGGTGCCGCTGAAATCCCACCGAAAACTGCCCCTGGGGGCAATAAATCCAAAGCAATGCAACAGCAAACCGTCCACCAGACTGTCCCGCCTCGTCGGGGCCGGTGTAAAGCCGCATTTGAGCTTTTCTACCCATGTCACTGCCTGAGTCCCTGGGCGAGCCCCAGCAAAGCGCTGTTGTACTGAACTAAGCAACCACCGGGGAACCATCGCTCCTGACAGCCAGAAAAATTTGCATTTAGTTCTGTGAATATGTTAACTCACCTGCAGGTTAATTACTAGTCTAGTCAATTAATAGCTCAGTTAGTAATTACTATTTGAATTAACCCAAACTGTTTTACATACCGGTCAATTAATAGAGAGGTTAATAATGTATTACTATCTTAATCAAAATATTAGCTGGGAAACAAATATTGTCAATAGGTTAGCTAATAAATAGATTGCTATCAAGGTGATAAATATATTAGCAATTAATAGAGTAGTTATATTTTAATATATTTATTTTATTATTTATTTTATTTAATGTGCCAGCTGGCTAATTAATCCAGTAGGTGATTAATAGATTCATTGATTAATATTTTGTTTAATTAGTTGTTTAATAAATACACTAGCCAATTAATAGACAGAAGTTAACCAGTCTTGTTTAATTTTAGCTAATTAATACACTAACCAATATGTATTATTAATCAATTGATTATCTTAATCAAAATAGTATACGATTAATTCATATATTACAGAATACACTAGTGAGTTTATTAGAATTCAAGTTAATATAATAGCAAGTTAATTAGCATATGTTAATTAATACATAAGATACTTAATTAATACACTAGGCAACTGATAACTATATTGGCAAATTATTATTTCTTTGTTAATTTAATGATTTCTTTTGAGAGTACTAGAAACAAATTATTGAAATCATTTCATAAATTAAATTTAAAAAGACACTTTCTGGAATCAGTAAAAATTCTCACTTTTTAAAATGAATGTTTATTTGTTATGAAAATCACTAGAAAAATATCTACTTAAGTGTTTTAATAAATTCAATTTTAAAAATGCCTACTTAGTAATAAAAGTTGCAAAATGAAACTGCTTCCTAAAGAAAATTCAAATGCTTGTCAGGTCTGTTTATTAACTACTTTAATAATTAATATTGCATGTTCTAGAAATTCATATTTATTATTTCTATTAAGTAATACTGATTATTTTTCAATTGCATTTTTCTAGTATTTTCAAATCATGTCAAATTTCACTGCCTATAGATTAAAATGATCTCCTGGGTTTAATCAATTGACATGCACTACTTAGTTAGCGATTAAACTATTGAAATAAGGTAAGACGTTACATTTCACAACATTTTTTTCAAAAATATTCAAAGCATTTCCTTTTCTCAGGCCAATAAAAATAATCATGTTTAACTAATTAATGAACCAAACAACTGAAAGACTAAGAAATTAAATGAAAACTTCCATTCCCAAAGACAATAAAATAAATAAACCTCTTCATCGAATGTGATTACTTTAGGCATAAGAGCTCTGCAATCAAATAACTGAAAACACTTTGCTGCATTGCATTTTAAAAAGTCCCAGGCAAAAGGTACAGTATGCTTATTAATTGAATTACAAGAAACAAACAAAATAATTTAATACATTTACATTTAAATAAACTATTTAAATAATGTTATTGTTTTTGGAAACAAGAAGTCATTTTATACAGGTAGCAAAATTTCTCTTTCGTTTGATTGATCCATTAATTGTTTTGGTCAATTACTAGAAGCGAATGATTGAAATAACTGAATCAATCAACGTTTGAATGTTGTGTCGGATATTGCTAATATCCTTGGTGCCTTTTGTTTAAGGACGCTGTGCTGTAACTTTGTTAACTCAGTGAATTTTCTTTTTAAAAGTGATTACTAAAAATACAATTAAAATTCTCCGAGTTTAGAGGACAACATTTCTTTTTTCTTTTTTTAAATCGGGCTTTTGCAGAAACGTCTCGTTTAATCAATAAATCTTCAGGCTTCGCGGAACTGAGGTCATCGAAAGGAAAGTCCCCCCCACTGGAAATTGTTTGTTCACAAGAACCGGACAGAATGACAAGAGTTGCTCTTAGCAGTCGCGGTGACACACGCGTTTACCAAAGAACAATCAACACATTTGCTTTGCACTTTGGCCCCAATCTTGCAAACACGGCCACGCTAATAATCTAAGCCAGTGATTCTCAGCCAGGGGTACATGTACCCTGGGGGTACGCAGAGATCTTCCAGGGGGTACATCAACTCATCCAGATATTTGCCTGGTTTTACAACAGGCTACAGAAAAAGCACTAGCAAAGTCAGTACAAACTAAAATGTCATACAGGCAATGACTTGTTTATACTGCTCTATATACTACACACTGAAATGTAAGTATCATATTCATATCCCAATTGATTTATTTTATAATTATATGGTAAAAATGAGAACATCAGCAATTTCTCAGTACTAATGCGCTGTGACCCTTTTGTATTCTTATGTCTGATTTTATAAACAAGTCGTTTTTAAATGAGGGAGCATAAACGCTGCCAAATTAAGTGCAAGAATGTAATAAGAAAAGCCAAAGAGGAGTTTGAAGAACGGCTAGCCAAAAACGCCAAAGGTAATAACAAAATGTTTTTTAAGTACATCAGAAGCAGGAAGCCTGCTAAACAACCAGTGGGGCCCCTGGACGATCGAGATACAAAAGGAGCGCTTAAAGACGATAAAGTCATTGCGGAGAAACTAAATGGATTCTTTGCTTCAGTCTTCACGGCTGAGGATGTTAGGGAGATTCCCAAACCTGAGCCGGCTTTTGTAGGTGACAAATCTGAGGAACTGTCACAGATTGAAGTGTCACTAGAGGAGGTTTTGGAATTAATGGATAAACTTAACAGTAACAAGTCACCGGGACCAGATGGCATTCACCCAAGAGTTCTGAAAGAACTCAAATGTGAAGTTGCGGAACTGTTAACTAAGGTTTGTAACCTGTCCTTTAAATCGGCTTCTGTACCCAATGACTGGAAGTTAGCTAATGTAACGCCAATATTTAAAAAGGGTTCTAGAGGTGATCCCGGCAATTACAGACCGGTTAGTCTAACCTCGGTACCGGGCAGATTAGTCAAAACAATAGTTAAGAATAAAATTATCAGACACATAGAAAAACATAAACTGTTGAGCAATAGTCAACATGGTTTCTGTAAAGGGAAATCGCGTCTTACTAATCTATTAGAGTTCTTTGAAGGGGTCAACAAACATGTGGACAAGGGGCATCCAGTGGACATAGTATACTTTGATTTCCAGAAAGCCTTTGACAAGGTCCCTCACCAAAGGCTCTTACGTAAATTAAGTTGTCATGGGATAAAAGGGAAGGTCCTTTCATGGATTGAGAACTGGTTAAAAGACAGGGAACAAAGGGTAGGAATAAATGGTAAATTCTCAGAATGGAGAGGGGTAACTAATGGTGTTCCCCAAGAGTCAGTCCTCGGACCAATCCTATTCAACTTATTCATAAATGATCTGGAGAAAGGGGTAAACAGTGAGGTGGCAAAGTTTGCAGATGATACTAAACTGCTCAAGATAGTTAAGACCAAAGCAGACTGTGAAGAACTTCAAAAAGATCTCACAAAACTAAGTGATTGGGCAACAAAATGGCAAATGAAATTTAATGTGGATAAATGTAAAGTAATGCACATTGGAAAAAATAACCCTAACTATACATACAATATGATGGGGGCTAATTTAGCTACAACAAGTCAGGAAAAAGATCTTGGCGTCATCGTGGGTAGTTCTCTGAAGATGTCCGCGCAGTGTGTAGTGGCGGTCAAAAAAACAAACAGGATGTTAGGGATCATTAAAAAGGGGATAGAGAATAAGACTGAGAATATATTATTGCCCTTATATAAATTGATGGTACGCCCACATCTCGAATACTGCGTACAGATGTGGTCTCCTCATCTCAAAAAAGATATACTGGCACTAGAAAAGGTTCAGAAAAGGGCAACTAAAATGATTAGGGGTTTGGAACGGGTCCCATATGAGGAGAGATTAAAGAGGCTAGGACTCTTCAGCTTGGAAAAGAGGAGACTAAGGGGGGATATGATAGAGGTCTATAAAATCATGAGTGATGTGGAGAAAGTGGATAAGGAAAAGTTATTTACTTATTCCCATAATACAAGAAGTAGGGGCCACCAAATGAAATTAATAGGCATCAGTTTTAAAACAAATACAAGGAAGTTCTTCTTCATGCAGCGCACAGTCAACTTGTGGAACTCCTTGCCTGAGGAGGTTGTGAAGGCTAGGACTATAACAGCGTTTAAAAGAGAACTGGATAAATTCATGGTGGTTAAGTCCATTAATGGCTATAAGCCAGGCTGGGTAAGGAATGGTGTGTCCCTAGCCTCTGTTTGTCAGAGGGTGGAGATAGATGGCAGGAGAGAGATCACTTGATCATTGCCTGTTGGTCCACTCCCTCTGGAGCACCTGGCATTGGCCACTGTCGGTAGACAGGATACTGGGCTAGATGGACCTTTGGTCTGACCCAGTACGGCCGTTCTTATGTTCTTATGAGGGGAAACTTGGGGGTAGGGAAGACAAAGACGACTCCTGAAAGGGGGACAATCATCTGGAAAGGCTGAGAGCCGCTGGTCTGAATGATTCTGTGCAGCTCCGCAGAACTATGGCTGATTCACACCAGCTGGGAATCGGGCTGGGCCCCGGGAGCTGCGGATGATTGACGCCAGTTGGGATCTGGCCCATAAGTGTTTCCAAAGTCAGAGTGTAAGACAGAGCAGAGTGACTCAAGTTACGTACAACATGACACCCGCCCCCCAATGAAATCCTTTCGCCCTGCTATACACGGTCTCACCCTTTTTTATGGCTGCGTTTTGCGGGGGGGGGGGGGGGGGGCGCCTCTGAATGTCAGTGGGAAGTGGCAGCACGTCAGAGAAACTCTCCTGTGGAAATCACTAGTGACATCACTAGTGAAGATTCCCCATTTAGCACTTGCCTGGAATCAAAATACCCCACTTTGAAGAACTGTAGCCCCAATCTTGCCCGTTTAAAATGGGTCTAACCCGATGCTTTTTCCATCCAACGTGCCATTAACCTGCGGAACTCCTTGCCACATGATAGCCACTCAGGCCGATGTCTTAGCAGCATTGAAAACAATAAGGCGTGGCTGCTCATCTAGCTAATACGAATCCCCATTTAGAATTACCAGGGTGAAATCGATCAAGGTGAGTTTGGGAAGAGAGAGAAACCAGGTTAGACGGGGCCCAGGGGTGTGTGCCTAGCTCATCCCGGTTATGTTCAAATTCTGGGATGATGGGTGATTAGGATCGATCGACTGGTGCCCATTCGTCGTGAGTGCTGTGATGGAAAACAGAATAAAGAGTTCATTTTCCCGCTTTGAAATGCTATGACCTAATTAGTGGGCCGGCTCAATCCCTCATTTGATGCCTGGATCATCTTGTGGCCGGGAGAAAAGTTGCTAAACTTGAGAGATTTACAAGAAAAGCTGAGTTCATTCCTGTCCCAGCCTCGCTCCGATCTCCGCGGGGTTGTGGGGACAGACACCCCAACCGTGAAACTTACTGTAAATGTTTGGAAATCTCATTGGGACAAATGCCAGGAGGGATTCAAGTCAAAGGCCTGCGAGAATTAACGTCACACGGCTGAGCGACACCAGCTGGGATCTGGCCCCATGGGCTCCAGTGGTGTCATGGCCCATGACATCGGCTGGGGAGCCGGCCAATGGTTCGTTGGAATTTTTAGCCCAGCTGCGATAACCTTATTGACCGGCTGTTTACGGTTTCCCTCTCCTCACCTGTCCTTTCTTGGCACGCGGGGGATTGGCTGTTTCGGGACCGGGGTGGGGATGGCTGGGCTATAAACACAGCTCTGGTTCAGGGACCGAAGTCAGTGACCAGCTCAGCCCTTCGGAGATACACCAGGGGAGCGGGGAAAAGGAGACTGAAAAATACAAGGCAGAGAAACATCATGATGAAGCTTCAAGTCGTCTGCGTGATTCTCATCCTCGTCATCACTGCTAAAAACTCCTGCTGCTTCCAGGGCCAGGTAAACGCTTCCCAGATTTTTTCTTTTCTTTTTTTGTATGATGGTTGTACCGAGACGTCCCAGCTGGGATCAGGGCCCTGTTGTGCCGGGTGCTGCCCAGACACAGCGGGAGACAGTCTCTGCCCCAGCTGAGATCAGGGCCCCGTTGTGCCAGGCAGGATTATCAGCCCCTTTTTCCAGGCATGGGGAAACCGAGGCACAGAGCCACAAGGTAACTGGCTCAAGGTCCCATGGGCTCTTGGCTACAGAGCTGGGAACAGAACCAAGGCATCTGGACTCCCAGCTCGGGGCGTTACCCAGCACTGACTTTGTTTAGGATTAATCTCTCTCTCTCTCTCTCACACACACACACCCATGCACGTTATTCCAGTCCCTGGACCTGTGCCCAGGGTCTGGAATCGCAGACAGGTTTGTGGAAGGGGGAAACGGCCATTTCTTTTGCACCACAAATAGTTCAGATTGATTTTTTTAACCCAGATCACCTGTTTTCACAATATGAATGTCTTTTTTCTGGAATAAACTCAATGTTCTTAGCGGGGTAAAGACTGGTGAGCTATACAAGGGGAACAAAATGTGACGAGGAATATTTTCCCACTGTCTATTGAAGGAAAACTTTTTTAAAAAACTGATTTGCTACTTTTTGCCAGCCTCTCCGATAGGTTTATGTTCTGAATCTGTGGCATTAAATTGCATATACCACAATGCAACGTACATGTCCTGAGTTGCAGAAATATGTGTAGCAAATTAGAGGAAGAACTGAGGATTGAATCCTGGAGTCCTGATTCCCAGCCCCCTCCCCCTCTAACCACTAGACCCCACTCCCCTCCCAGAGCCAGGGATAAAACCAGGTGTCCCGGCTCCCAGCCCTCCCTGCTCTAACCCACTGCACCTAGCGAAAAGCTCAAATCTGTCTTCTCTCTGTCTCTGCAGACAGCAAATGCTGCTGGTTTGTTAACGCAACAAATGGAAACCAAAGAAGAAACTCAGGGTCTGCAGGTAAGAACTGGATGGGGGGGGCACTGTGCTGCAGGGGGCAGGGTGGGGGCTCTCCCCTGGCAGCCAGGTTCGGTCCCGATGCCCCAGCGTGGCACTAGGGGGCGCTGTGCTGCAGGGAGCAGGGTGGGGGCTCTCCCCTGGCAGCCAGGGCTGGCCCCGAAGGCTGCAGTACCAGGCGCGCAGTCCCTGAGCCTACAGCCCTCTGGGACGGTTCTGGGCTAACTAAATGCCAGACCCTAGGGCTATTAATGAGCCAACGCACTTCCCTTGTGGCAGGCCTGGGGCTAGAAACCCAGGAGTCCTGGCTCCCAGCCCCCCCCCAACCACTAGACCCCACTCCCCTCCCAGAGCCGCAGAGACAACCCAAGAGTCCTGGCTCCCAGCCCCCCTGCGCTAATCCCTAGACCCCCCCCCCCCGCCGGAGATTGAACCCAGGAGTCCTGACCCTGTTCTCCCCCCGCAGGCCCTGCTCCGGAGATCCAAGCGCCACAACAGCCACTTCCCCATCTGCACCTACTGCTGCAAGTGCTGCCGCAACCAGGGCTGTGGCTTCTGCTGCCGCACCTGACCAGCCGGCCGCGGCCGGACCATGGCAGCGCTCGGGGACGCCGTCACCTCCAGCCACGCCCAGCCCGGCTCCCCCCGCTGCCCCCGGCACTGCTGCCTCTCCCCTCTGCCCCACCACGCCTTATTTATTGCTCCGTTTGCTTCGGTGTCTCTTTGTTATTGGACATTAAACGTGGTTTTTAAAGTCATGAGCCTGTCGTCGTAGTTACTGAATTGGACCCAGGAGTCCTGGCTCCCAGTTCCCCCCGGTTTAACCCATTAAACCCCACTCCCCTCCCAGAGCCAGGGACAGAACCCAGGAGTTCTGGCTTCCCCCCCACCCCCGCCCTTCTAACCATGATACTTCAGAGGTGGCTGCATCTCAGAACTGGGCGAGCCATGTGGCATTGCTGTGTGGCTGTCCCCAGCTGTCCCACCCCAGACGTGGCTGCATCGCAGCACCAGGCATTGTTCATCATGACCCTCTTCCCAGTGCTTTGGTACCCCTGGGCCTGGGTGGTGAGTGTCCAGCCACAGCTGAGAGGCTCGAAGAGCGAGGGGAAGTCCTGAGGGAAAACGAGGCAACATAAAACTCTTCAGCCCGGGGGGAGCTGGGGATGGCTTTTATTTAGCTGCAGCAGTGAAAGGGTTAACACAGGCCGACCTGCTCTGCATAACTCTGTCTGGAGCAGTAGCTGCCTCTCAAGGGTATTAGCAGAGTGGGCCCCAGCTGAGATGGGGGGGGAAGTGGGCGGGCGTGGCCCAGACACAGCCAAAGAGAGTCCCTGCCCCAGCTGAGATCACGGACCCCCCGGGGCCAGGTGCTGCCCACACACAGCGAGAGACCATCTCCAACAAGCTCACAGTGTAAGTAGCCAAATGCAGTGATATATTCCCCATGTTACAGGTGAGAAACTGAGGCACGCGGGGGGGGGGGGAGAATTGCCCAGGGTCACACAGCCATTCCATAGCAGAGCTGAGAATAGGACCCAGGCATCTGGCGTCCCAGGCTAGCACCTTAGCCACAAGGCAGACTGGCTATCCCATCGCTGACACCAGTCTCTATTTAGCTCACTCCCTGCAATGACCCTGTCCCTCTCTCTGGCTTTAGATGTTGGAGTAGATGTGTTCCTCTGTGAATTGTTCCCCGTCGCCTCTCTCCCTGTAGCATCTTCCTCCTCCTCCTCCTCCTCCTCCTCTCCCTTTCTTCTCAAGGGCTCCCCCTTCCCTGGTGGCGTCCTGTGTGGGGAGAGATCGGGTTAGTGGGGAAGGGTGGCCGCCATGTCCAGGGGAAAGGATGGGAGGGGACACCAGCGGTGGGTGCTGGAGGGGGAAAATCCCAGCAGAGGGGGATTCTGGGAGCGGGGGAGGGGGTCCCAGAGCCTTTGTGGAGTTCAGGGAGGAATCCCAACAGGGTGGGAGATGGGGCAGGGACGGGGTTGGAGGGTGCAGGGTCTGGGATAACCTGCTGGAGGGCCAGGAACCCACCTGTCTGTGGGAGGGCACCGTAGATGCTTGCTGCTCGGAGGAGTGGCAGACCTGCCCGTCTCCAGTCCCTTGGCATTGTCCGGCCCTGGCGGGGCCCCTGTTGCCCTGCCTGTGGTGAAACCATCATCAACATCCCATCTAGCCTGGTGTCCCACCTCCTCCCTCCTACCTTGATCAGACCCAGGGGTCCATCTATCCCGATATCTCCCTCCCGTCCTGACCACTGTCCCAGAGCAGCAGAGCTGCATGTGGGGGGAGCCCAGGGCTGGGCTAGCAGGGGCTGTGAGTCGGGAGTGAGGGGCACCAGCAAAGATGGGCGGGGGGTGAGCCCAGGGCTGGCACACCAGAGGGCTGTGGGTCGGGATTGAGGGGCAGCAGGTGGAATTTCACACTTCCAAGAAGTGATAGTTGATCTTGGGGGATCCATTTTTTCCCCCATTCCAGGCTACAGTTCCCATCAGATCCTTCTCCCGTCCTGCCCGAGTCTCACCTTCCCTTCACGACTTTCCAGGCCACTGCAGCCCCGGCACCAACCAGCACGAGGCTCCCAGCAACCGCCAAGGCCACCACGAGTGTCCGGGAGAAGCCCGCTGCAAACCAACAGCTGGTGTTAGCAGTGGGATCGGCTGAGCGGCCATGGGCCCTACAGGGCTTGTAATGAACTGATGGGTACGGCATAGGGGGAGGGTCCCCTGAGTGAGAGAGCGGCCGAGGGCTGGCCCACAGCTCAGGGCCCTCAAAGTCCCCGGGGAGGGTGCGATTGGACAAACACCACTCGAGGCGGGGTGGGGGGTTCCCCTCGGCCGCGCAGTGACACGTGGCCGCTTCCCTGGGCCTGCGGCCCCGCACCGTGCAGTTCCCCCGCGGCAGCAGCTCCGATGGGTCTGCAACAGGCCATGTGATGTGTGGTGGGATTTGCTTCCTGGGACCCCACTGCCCTCCTATAGACCCCAGGAGTCCTGGCTCTCAGCCCACCCCCTGCCACTAGACCCCACACCCCTCCCAGAGCCAGGGATAGAACCCAGGAGTCTGGGCTGCCAACCCCTGGCTCCCTTTAACCACTAGACCCCACTCCCCTGCCAGCGCTGGATAGGGGTCACTCACAGTGGACCTGGAGCTGGACAGATCTGCGGGTGCAGACCCCAACCACGGCGGGGTACGTGACGGTGCAGATGAGCTCTTTGCCATCATCCCCCGGGGCCAGCGTGAAGCTGAGCTCCGAACTATAGGAGATGCTGCCATTCGCCAGGGCGACCGAGACGTTCCTGGCTGTGTAGTCGAACCCCCCTGTCCAGGTGATTTGGGGAGGGGTCCCAGAGCAGGTCCATGGAGCCTGGCAGGTCACATTCACCAGCTGTCCGGAGTGCAGCACCTCAGGGACCCCCAGCACCGGCTTCTCCGTCAGCTCTAAGCAGGCGACACCATTAAAATTCAACTCAGTGGGGAATTACTGGGGTTAATCCCCGGAACTCCCTGCCCCTGGGTATTACTGGGCTTAACCAGTGGGACTCCCTGCCACTAGATGTTGTTAATCTCCAGAACTCCCCCCACTGGGTATTAGTGGGGCTAATACTGCTGAGCTTTCCAGGGCCCCCCAGCCTCACCTGTCACGTCCACCAGTGGCTGGGTCTCACGGTAGCTGTATTTAAAGTCTCCCTTCACAAAGCGGAAGTAGTAGTGGTCCCTGTCGCTGGCTCTCACGTCGCTGATGCGCAGGGAGCAGTCGTCCGAGGCATTCCCCACCAGGGTGATCCGGCCCCCAGACTCCCGCAGGGCCCTGGCAGGATCTGTGGTGGCCACAGCCAGGCTGGTGTCCCTGTCATCATCCCTGAGGAACCAGTATTTGTAGGCGACCCCAGAGGAGTCGAAGTTGGCTGTGAATTTACAGGGGAGCAGGACGCAGAGACCCTGCTGGGCCGTGACGTTGGACGGGACCTGGATCCGATAGACGGGCGCCTGGCAGAGCCGACCTGCAGGGGAAACAGACCAGCTCTGCCGGTGCCCCTCAGTCCCGACCCGCAGCCCCCTGATCCACCCCCACCCCCACACAGAGCTCTGCCGGTGCCCCTCAGTCCTGACCTGCAGCCCCCTGATCCACCCCCACCCCCACCCCCACACAGAGCTCTGCCGGTGCCCCTCAGTCCTGACCTGCATCCCCCCGATCCACCCCCGCCCCCACACAGAGCTCTGCCGGTGCCCCTCAGTCCTGACCTGCAGCCCCCCGATCCACCCCCGCCCCCACACAGAGCTCTGCCAATGCCCCTCAGTCCTTCCCTGGGGAGAGAGAATAAAAAGACACCAACAAGGGAGTAGAGAGTGGGGACTAGTGGTTAGAGCGGTGGATGGGCGCCAGGACTCCTGGGTTCTCTCCTGGCTCTAAGAGGGGAGTGGGGTCTAGTGGTTAGAGATGGGGGGGCTAGGAGACAGGACTCCTGGGTTCTCTCCTGGCTCTAAGAGGGGAGTGGGTGGCTAGTGGTTAGAGTGGGCGCGGGGGTGTTTCCAAGTCACTGATGGTGGCCAGCTCTGAGAAGGAGACTCGATTTCTCAGCTGGGTCAATATTTGCCTTTATTAATTGGTGAAAGAGGAAGCAGGTTTGGGCTGGAGTCAAGGTTTTGGGGGAGGGGCATTATACTAACCAGCCCCCCACTTCCTGGACATCTCATTCTCCCCACAGCTCTGCTGGTGCCCCTCACTCCCAACCCGCAGCCTCCTGCCAGACCAGCCCTGGCCTCCCCACAGCTCTGCCGGTGCCCCTCAGTCCCGACCCGCAGCCCCTTGCCAGACCAGCCCTGGGTTCCCCCACCCCACAACTCTGCCAGAGCCCCTTTAATTCGCTAAACCACTGCAAACTTCTCTGGAAGACATAGTGGAGTACAAGCTTTGCTCAGAGAAAAGTGTAACCCTAATCTCTCCTATACACACTGCAGAGGCCGTTTTAACTCCAGGATCCGGACAGATAATGGAGGAAACTATTAAGCAATCAATTTGCAAACACCTAGAAGACAATAGGGAGATATGAAACAGCCATCATGGATTTGTCAAGAACAAATCATGTCACACCAGCCTGATAGCTTTCTTTGACAGGGTGACAAGCCTTGTGGATAGGGGGGAAGTGGTAGATATGGTATATCTTGACTTTAATATGGCTTTTGATACTGTCTCACATGAGCTTCTCATAAACAAACTAGGGAAATACAACCTACGTAGGTGCATAACTGGTTGGAAACCGTTCCCAGAGAGTAGTTATCAGTGGTTCACAGTCAGGCTGGAAGGACATCACAAGTGGGGTCCCGCAGGGAACAGTTCTGGGTCCGGTTCTGTTCAATATCTTCATCAATTATATTGATCATGGAATAGAGCAGGGGCGGGCAAACTTTTTGGCCTGAGGGCCGCATCGGGTTTTGTAAATTGTACGGAGGGCAGGTTAGGGGAGGGGGTCATGGCCTGGCCCCGACCTCCTATCTGCCCCTCTCCCCCCGGGACTCCTGCCCCATTTATCCACCCCTTCTCCCTGTCCCCTGACTGCCCCCGGAACCCAGGCCCCTGATTGCCCCCTGCTGCCCCATCCAACCCCCTCTCCTTCCTGACTGCCCCCCCCCCCAGGAATCCTGCCCCCATTCAACCCCCTGTTTCCCCCCCAGCCACCATCCACACCCCAGCCGCCGAGCACCACCCCGAACTCCCCTGCCCTCTATCCAACCCCCCCCACTCCCTGCCCCCTGACCACGCTGCCTGGATCACCAGTGGCTGGCAGCGCTACAGCCACACCGCCCAGCTGGGGCCGGGCCACGCTGCCGCCATCACCGCCGCCACCACACAGCACAGAGACCGGGTCAGGCCAGATCTGCAGCCGCACTGCTCCAGGAGCTCCCAGCCCCAATGCCCAGAGCATTGCGCCGGTGGCGGAGCGAGCAAGCTGAGGCTGCGGGGGAAGGGGGACAGCGGGGGAGGGACTGGGGAGAGCCTCCCAGGCCAGGAGCTTGGGGGCCGGGCAGGATGGTCCCGTGGGCCGGTTGTGGCCTGCGGGCCATAGTTTGCCCACCCCTGGCATAGAGAGTACACTTATAAAGTTTGCAGGCGATACCCAGCTGGGAGGGGTTGCAAGTGCTTTGGAGGCTAGGATTAAAATTCAAAATGATCTGGACAAACTGGAGAAATGGTCTGAAGTAAATAGGATGAAATTCAATACGGACAAATGCAAAGTGCTCCACTTAGGAAGGAACAATCATAAAAATGGGAAATGACTGCCTAGGAAGGAGTCCTGCGGAAAGGGATCTGGGGGTCCTAGTGGATCACACGCTAAATATAAGTCAACTATAACACTTCTGCAAAAAAGCAAACATCATTCTGGGCTGTATTAGCAGGCGTGTTGTAAGCAAGACACACAAAGTAATTCTTCCGCTCTGCTCCGCGCTGATTAAGCCTCAACTGGAGTATTGTGTCCAGTTCTGGATGCAAATTGGTGAAAGTCCAGAAAAAAATGGGTTTGTTTAGTCTGGAGAAGAGAAGCCTGAGAGGGGACATGAGAACAGTTCTCAAGTACATAAAAGGTTGTTACAAGGAGGAGAGAGGTAAATTGTTCTCGTTAACCTCTGAGGCTACGATAAGAAGTAATGGGCTTAAATTGCAGCAAGGCAGGTTTAGGTTGGACATTAGGAAAAACTTCCTAACTGTCAGGGTGGTTAAGCACTGGAATAAATTGCCTAGGGAGGTGGTGGAATCTCCATCATGGGGGATTTTTAAGAGCAGGTTGGACAAACACCTGTCAGGGAAGGTCTAGATAATACTTAGTCCTGCCATGAGTGCAGGGGACTGGACTAGATGACC
>NC_048321.1:12309372-12323239 GCF_013100865.1 Trachemys scripta elegans
CCAGGTGTCTCTGCTGTTGTTCTCTTACCCTGGCAGAGCAGTGCGAGGATGATTTCAATGCAGAGCTTGGTGGAAGGGGGCATCTGGCTGGCTCCTGGCACCCACATCCTCCCGCTCCGCGGCTCCAGGGAGGACTCACAGGCTCTGTGATTTGCTGCTCTCAGTGGGTCCCAGATCGCTGCATGCTGCTGGTGGGAGAGAGGGTAGGGAAATGACTGAGCAGAGCAGGGGAGTGGGATCTAGTGGTTAGCACTGGGGGGCTGGGAGGCAGGACTCCTGGGTTCTAGCCCTGGCTCGGGGAGGGGACTGGAGTATAGTGGTTAGAGCGGGGCGGGGCTGGGACTCACACACAGGGTCTGTCTGTACTTACCGAGGGCCCGGGTGATTCTGCGCCCAGCCCAGCGCTGAGCGGGCACCGAACCACAGCTACTGCAACTCCCCCCTCCCACAGGGAAACCACATCCTGCCAAACCCGCCCAGCCCCACACAGCGCAGACCCATGGGCCACTCTAGTCCGGCGTCCCGTCTGCCCCCCAGCCATGTGCACACAGAGCTGGGGGCAGTGCCCTGTCTCTGCGTCCCTCCCCCACAGCCTGTGTGCTCAGCCCCTGGGCCTCCCACATCCCGGCTCAGGTTTTCACCCCAGTTGCTGGGAATGTGCACGTCTGACCAGGGTGGTGCTGTCTGGGGTGCGAGCTGGGCTGGGGAGCAGCCGTGTCCCCTCCGCCCTCCAGCCCAAGATGCTGTGTTGCTGGCAACCTGCTCCCCCTCCAGCCTCCGCCCACACCCAGACTCCAGCCTGTAGCTTGCGCCACTAGCCGGCTCCTCACGAATTAAACTGCAGAGCGACCCCAGCAAGTGCTCGATCCCTGCCTCCCTCCAGCTCCCCGCTGGAGATCTGCCTCGTGCACGGCTCTGTCCGCTCCCGTTGCTGGATGGGTCCGTCAGCTCAGCAAAGGCCAACGTCCTGCCCCAACCCTGGAGTCCTCAACTGCGGTTCCCACCCACGCCGGTGTCGAGGGAACATTAACACAACCTGATTCACTCCGGCATGATTTGTCGCATCCTAAGCAGTAGTTCCTTTCACAGGCTGGCTGTCCTTGCAGGGGGTCCCCTCCTTCCTCAGTTCATTGGCATCAGATGTCTCCTGGTGGTTTCGGTCGACACATGGAAGAAGAGGAGAGGTAAAACGCAGGGCACTGTCTCTTGTTTTCATACCACTGTCCTCTTTGAGGAGTCCCGCAGCTGGGGTGCAGGCGACAAGCAGTGGATGTGGGATTTGAACCGCCACAGCGATGAAATGTACATTTCTTGTTTATACCTCTCCCCACCCCATACTAGCTGGACAATGGCTCGTTAACAGCTGTCTGGGGCCTGTGTGCCTTTGTCTCTGAAAAACTGGTACGTGGGCGTTACCCAGAATGACAGTAACAATCGTACTGTAGAATCTTATAACTTCATCCACAGTATTGCTACCCGTATTTCAGCGGGATAATAATGTTCAGCAGATTATGAATTTTCGAATGACACCACCCGAGGCATACTTTGATCAAGATTTATCATCATTTTAGGAAATGGGGTGTACATGGGGGGAAAGTTGTCACCCTTAAAGCTCAGTTTCAGTGCAACATGTCAGTGTGCCCTTCTTGTGGATTCACAGACACTTCCCAGTCCCCTGAGCCAGCCAGCCCTCCTCCCCGGGAGGGGGGGGAGTTACAGATTGCATTGTATGTGTCTTTCTTCAGCCTGTTTTCAGGCCCTTACACTTTATTTGAATCTTTAGCTCAGCCTCTGTTAAAGAAAGTTCATTTTGGGTTTACTATTGTTAGGGGCCAAATCCTAAAGTTTGTTTGTGTTTGTATTATCACTGTTTATTGTATGTGGGTGGCATCCATGTTAGAATCCAAAATGGAGTATTGGTCATGTGACCCGAGGGTTACCTAGACTGCTTCCCGCCGTTTTCAATGGTCAGCAGTGGCGCAGTGGTAAACAAGGACTAGCTCAAACTGGTTCTGGGCGGGTCTGCAACGGGACAAGGGATGTGGGGGGGGGGATTTGTCTCCTGGAACCCCAGTGCCCTCCTCTAGACCCCAGGAGACCTGGCTCTCAGCCCATCCCCTGTAACTAGACCCCACGCACCTCCCAGAGCCAGGGATAGAACCCAGGAGTCCTAGCTCTCAGCCCCCCTGCTCTAACCACTAGACCCCACACCCCTCCCAGAGCCAGGGATAGAACCCAGGAGTCTGATTTGCCAGCCCCCACCCCTCTAACCTCTAGACCTTATCCCCCCGCTGGAGCTGGATGGGATCACTCACAGTGGACCTGGAGTCGGACGTATCTGCGGGTGAAGACCCCGACCAGGGCGGGGTACGTGACGGTGCAGACGAGCTCTTTGCTGTGGTCCCCCGGGGCTGGCGTGAAGCTGAGCTCAGAGCTGTAGGAGACACTGCCATTTGCCAGGGTGACCGAGAGATTCCTGGCTGTGTAGTTGAACCCCCCTGTCCAGGTGATTTGGGGAGGGGTCCCAGAGCAGGTCCATGGAGCCTGGCAGGTCACATTCACCAGCTGTTCGGAGAGTAGCACCTCGGGGACCCTCAGCACCGGTGGCTCCGTCAGCTCTAAGCAGGCGACACCATTAAAATTCAACTCAATGGGGAATTACTGGGGTTCATCCCTGGAACTCCCTGCCCCAGGGTATTAGTGGGGCTAACCCGTGGGACTCCCTGCCACTGGGTATAAGCAGAGTTAATCCTGCTGAGCTCTCCAGGGCCCCCCGGCCTCACCTGTCACGTCCACCAGTGGCTGGGTCTCAGGGTAGGTGTATTTAAAGTCTCCCTTCTGGAAGCGGAAGTAGTAGCGGTCCCTGTCTCTGGCTCTCACGTCGCTGATGCGCAGGGAGCAGTCATCTGGGGCTTCCCTCACCAGGCTGATCCGGCCCCCAGGCTCCCGCAGGGCCCTGGCAGGATCTATGGTGGCCATGGCCGGGCTGGTGTCCCTGTCGTCGTCCCTGAGAAACCAGTATTTGTAGGCGACCTCGGAGGACTCAAAATTGGCTGTGAAATTACAGGGGAGCAGGACGCAGAGACCCTGCTGGGCCGTGACGCGGGACGGGACCTGTATCTGATAGACGGGCGCCTGGCAGAGCCGATCTGCAGGGGAAACAGACCAGCTCTGCCAGTGCCCCTCAGTCCTGACCTGCAGCCCCCTGATTCACCCCCACCCCCACACAGAGCTCTGCCGGTGCCCCTCAGTCCTGACCCACACCCCCTTAGATCCACCCCCACCCCCACACAGAGCTCTGCCGGTGCCCCTCAGTCCTTCCCTGGGGAGAGAGAATAAAAAGACACCAACAAGGGAGCAGAGATGAAATATGGAAGGCTTGAGGGGAGTGGGGTCTAGTGGTTAGAGCTGGGGAGGGGGGCTGGGAGCCAGGACTCCTGGGTTCTCTCCTGGCTCTAGGAGGGGAGTGGGTGGTAGGGTTACCATTCGTCTGGATTCTCCCGGACATGTCCGGCTTTTTAAGTTTAAAAATAGCGTCCTGGGGGGGAATTTGTAAATGTCTGGATTCCCCCCATGCATGCAGAGTGCGGCACGGCCGACAGGGCAGCCAGCCCGATCAAGCCGCTCGCTCGGGGCTCCGACAGCCAGAGCCCCTCCTCCGCTTCCCCGCTCCTCTCCCTTGCAGCTTCAGATCACTCCCCTCCTCTCTCTCCGCCCCCCCCCCCCCGCATTCGCAGATCGCCGGCCATTCGCATCGGGCCTCCGGCAGTCTGGAGCTCCTCCCCCTGCTACCCGCCCCCCCGCTGCCCAGCGCGCCGCTCCGTAGCACTCTGCAAGGGCGGGAACCGGGCTATGCGCTCTGTGGGGGAGCGCGGCAGCGTGTCGGGCTACATGTGGAGCCCGACACGCTGTTCTAAGCGGCACAGAAAGGGGGCCAGGGGGTCGGAGAAGGGGCGGGGGGTTCTGGATGGGGCAGTCAAGAGACAGGGACAGGGGGAAGGTTGGATGGGTCAGGAGTTCTGCGGGGGGCTGTCAAGGGCGGGGCTGTGGATAAGGTTTTGGGCAGTCAGGGGTCCTAGGGGGCCAGTTATGATGGGGGTCTCAGGAGGGGGCACCCAGGGGACAAGGAGCAGGGAGGCTTAGGTAGGGGGTGGGGTCCTGGGGGGCAGTTAGGGGCAGGAGTCCCAGGAGGGGGCAGTCAGGGGACAAGGAGCGGGGGAATTCTAAGGGGGGCAGTCAGGAGGCGGGAAGTGGGAGGGGCTAGGGCGGGCTCCCACTGTCCTCTTTTTTGATTGTTGAAATATGGTAACCCTAGTGGGTGGTTAGTGGTTAGAGTGTGTGGGGGGGTGTTTCCAAGTCACTGACGGGTGCCGGCTCTGATAACGAGACTCGATTTCTCGCGTGGGTCAATATTTGCCTTTATTAGCAGTACCGGGTTTACAATGGCGCCGGGCCCAGGCTCCAAAGGGGCCCCCGACCGGCCGGCCCGGCCCGCTCTGATTGGGCTGCAGCCGAAAGCACGACCAGTTCTTCCTTCCCCCCCGCCTCTGTCCCGCCCCCACTGGCAGCCAAGCTCCCCCTCCTCCGCTTCCCCCACCGCCAAACAGCTGTTTGCCGGCGCTCCAGGAGGGAGGGGGAGGAGGCAGAGAAGAGGCAGGGAGTGGGGGGCTTGGGGTGCGGGATGGAATAGGGGCAGGACAGAGCAAAGGCGGGGCCCCCGCACTCTCCCTCCCCATAACCCCCCCCCCCCGTGAGACGCTCAGGGCAGGGGGCTGGGAGCACCCCTACGACACCAGGCCACACCCCCAGCCCTCTGCCCTGACTCCTGCACACCCCTCACCCCCCCACGACCCCAGCCCTGACTCCTGCACCCCTCCACATCCCCACCCCCACCTTGAGCACCAAATGGGAGCTCCTGCAGCCCCCCCCATACCCACCTGCATCCCTTGCACCAAATGGGAGCTGCCCCAGGTAAGCGCTCCACACCCCAACCTCCTGCCCCAGCCCTGAGCCCCCTTCTGAAACCTGACTCCTGGCCCGACCCTGCACCCCAACCCCCAGCCTGCTCCTGCACCCTAACTCCCACCCAGACCCTGCACCCCCAGCCCTGAGCCCCCTTCTGCACCCCAACTCCTGGCCAGACCCCGCACCCCAACCCCCAGCCTGCTCCTGCACCCTAACTCCCTCCCAGACCCTGCACCCCCAGCCCTGAGCCCCCTCTCTCACCCCAACTCCTGGCCAGGCCCTGCACCCCAATGTTTTTTACGTTATTTTATAAAACGCTCTTATCCAAAGTGCTTTACACTAGTTAGCTAATGGTACAAACAATATCTGGGAAGATCATTAAGTGGTTCGCCGAGACCCCCAGCGATTTTCAAGTGGTCTGTGGAAAAACAAGTTGGACGACAAGAAGTCAAGGTACCGCCCTTTATTTTCATTTACTTCCTATTACTTATAGGAGGACTGAAAACCAGGGCTGGGGGGAGATAAGGGAGAACGGTCTTTTTCTTGGCTGGGTCCCAAAGAGAAGCCCCCAAAATGAAGCTAAGCACAGGACCCCACTGACCCTAAATCCGCCTCTGGGGCAGACCCCTCCCCCACTGCTCCCCATGCTGCAGCCAGGGGCTGACCCCCCCTCCCCAAGATCCGCATGATGCTGCCAGGATCTGGGGCTGACCCCTCCCTCGCCCCAGCCCCCCACACCACTGCCAGATCTGGGGCTGGCCCCTAACCCCCTCCCAAGCTCCATTCTAGCTGGGGCTGACCCCCCAAGCCCTGCTGCCTAACCCCTCGTGTCCCCACCCCATACACACACGTTTCTCCACGCCCCGCTAGGGGGGCGCACCGGACTTTTCTAGTAAACTGGGCATTTGTTCATTGGCTCTCGCCAACTGATCGGCTGGTGAGAGCAAACGGGATAAATGCCCATTTTTGTCAGAGAAGTCAGGACGGCTGGGGCAGAGCTTAAAAAGGGACCTGTCCCGGCCAAACGGGGATGTATGGACATCCTATTTCCAGGCAGGTGGGTCCTGAGGGAGTCCGGACAGGGCAGGGGAGACCCTGCCCTGGCTGATCATGCCAGTCCCGAGAGGCCGGAGTGATTCCCCGCTCTGGCACGGGACCGGTGAGTGACCATGGGGCAGCATGTGAGGGAATGGGTCTCTGGAGGTGGGGGGATGGGGCTGCTGGCCAGTGGGGGGGGTCTCTTGGGGGGTGGTGGGCGAGCTGTGAGTGTCGGGATGCTGGGCAGTGGGGGGAGTCTCTTGGGGGGCGGTGGGGGAGCTCTGTGTGTCGGGATGCTGGGCAGTGGGGGGTCTGAGTGGGGTGCTGTGTAGTTGTGGTGGGGGCGGAAGGGAAGTGCACTGGGCAGTACTGGTGTGGCTGTGTGGGGGGGTGCTGGGCAGGGGAGGGGGTTGCAGGCCGCTGTGCATTTGTGGTGGAGGATCGGGGGGGGGGGGGAAGGGGGGCTCTGGCCATAGGGAGTCGGGGGCTGTGTGGCCCAGCCTGGGCCCACCCCTGAGGGGAAGGGGCACGCTGGCAGCACAGGGCTGGGCTGGCCACTGTGCATCTGGCAACAGCCAGTTTGTGTACAGTGCCCTGCACTGGGCTGGGTGGAGCGGGGCTGCCCCATTGCCCCTGGCTGGCCCCTCACACTGGGGACTGACTCCCGCCTCCCTGGGCCATGCTCCTTTGCCCCTATGGGGGCACACAAATATATTCAACGCCGGGCCCATAAAAGGTTAATCTGGCCCTGTTTATTAGCCGGTGAAAGAGGAAGTGGCTTTGGGCCGGGAGCCAAGGGCTGATTGGAAGGGGAATTCTACTCACCAGCCCACCTTTTCCTGAACATCTCATTCTCCCCACAGCTCTGCCGGTGCCCCTCACTGCCAGACCATGCCTGGGCTCCCCCCACTCCACAGCTCTGCCAGACCCCCTTTATTTCCACAAACCGTAATTTATTTGTCCAGGATCATGGATTTTCCTCCCCCACAAGGGGGGGTGCAGCTACCCTGAAATCCCCCATCCCCCTCCAGTGTTGAAACCAACCAAGGGGAGGAACATGCCAGGAACCAAGACTGCACCAACCCGCCATCTGCAGGTTCAAATGGTTTATCGACATCCCAACAGCCCGAAGCACAAACCAAGCTACCTGCTGAAGAAACCGCAACCTAAGGGCTGTTCTCGACGTTTGTTGCTCAAATGTTTCCTATGTAGTGACCATGCAAAGGAAGCCCCTGGTGCACCTCTGGCCACAAAGCTTATGCGGAAGGAAAGCGTCTCGCTGCTACAGCGGGCAAAAGTGGAGGCGCTTGGTTTGCCAGGCCCATCAGCAAAGCCAGGGCTGACGAGCCCAGTAAAGGGCTGCAAAACACCAAGCGTCTGGTCTGCAGGAAACCTCTGAGCCAGTCACGGGGCACAGGCAGATTTAGAAGCACTTAATGCTGGAGACACAGCGCAGTTTGTGTCACAGCCCAACATGAAGCCATGTGAAGTGCGTTGTCACTTGTTAACGCTGAATGTGGACGCTGGTTTTGAAAGACGCAGGAGCTGGTAAGTGAAGAACTCTCTCCCCGCAGTCAGACATCATGCAGACATGGCTGAGAAATGCACCGTGCAAATGAGTGTCACGTACTAAGTCACTGCGGACGTTCTCCTGATGGCCGTGGGAGGCCAGTAGATGCATTTCTAGATGTTCAGGTTATAGACGACACAGCGGCCGCATCTCTGACAACCCACATCTCAGAAGAGTTAAATGCTTGTCAACTGGACCCCAAATCGATGCTGCTTCTACATCTGATGGAGCTGCAAACTTCTCTGGAAGACACAATGGAGTGCAAGCTTTGCTCAGAGCAAGGTATAATCCTAATCTCTCCTATACATACTGAAGAGGCCATTTTAACTGCAGGATCTGGACGATAATGGAGCAAATAATTAAGCAATCAATGTACAAACCCGTAGAAGACAATAGGGTTATAAGTAACAGCCATCATGGATTTGTCAAGAACAAATCCTGTCACACCAGCCTGATAGCTTTCGTTGACAGGGTAACACGCCTTGTGGATAGGGGAAAGTGGTAGATGTGGTGTATCTTGACTTTAATAAGGCTTTTGATACTGTCTCGCATGACCTTCTTATAAACAAACTAGGCAAATACAACCTAAGTGGGTGCATAACTGGTTGGAAAACCGATCCCAGAGAGTAGTTATCAGTGGTTCACAGTCATGCTGGAAGGACATCACGAGTGGGGTTCCGCAGGGATCAGTTCTGGGTCCAGTTCCATATCTTCATCAGTGATTTAGATAATGGCATAAAGAGTACACTTTTAAAGTTAGCGGACGATACCCAGCTGGGAGGGATCGGAAGTGCTTTGGAGGATAGGATTAAAATTCAAAATAATCTGGACAAACTGGAGAAATGGTCTGAAGTAAATAGGATGACATTCAATGGGGAGAAATGCAAAGTGCTCCACTTAGGAAGGAACAATCAGTTGCACACATACAAATGGGAAATGACTGCCTAGGAAGATGTACTGCGGAAAGGGATCTGGGGGTCATAGTGGATCACAAGCTAAAAATGAGTGATCAGTGTAACACTGTTGCCAAAAAGTAAACATCATTCTGGGCTGTATTAGCAGGCGTGTTGTAAGCAAGGCATGAGAAGTAATTCTTCCGCTCTGCTCTGCTCTGATTAGGCCTCAGCTGGAGTATTGTGTCCAGTTCTGGGTGCCACATATCAGGAAAGATGTGGACAGATTGGAGAAAGACCAGAGAAGAGCAACAACAATGATTAAAGGTCTAGAAAAAGGTCATAGATCCTGAGGAAAGATTGAAAAAATTGGGTTTGTTTACTCTGGAGAAGAGAAGCCTGAGAGGGGACATGAGAACAGTTCTCAAGTACATAAAAGGTTGTTGCAAGGAGAAGAGAGGTAAATTGTTCTCCTTAACCTCTGAGGACAGGACAAGAAGCAATGGGCTTAAATTGCAGCAAGGGAGGTTTAGGTTGGACATTTGGAAAAACTTCCTAACTGTCAGGGTGGTTAAGCACTGGAATAAATTGCCTAGGGAGGTTGTGGAATCTCCATCATGGGAGATTTTTAAGAGCAGGTTGGACAATCACCTGTCAGGGAAGGTCTAGATAATACTTAGTCCTGCCATGAGTGCAGGGGACTGGACTAGATGCCTCTCGAGGTCCCTTCCAGCCCTACAATGCTGTAATCTATTCAACTAGAACTAGTACGAGCTGCAGAATCTTGAAAAGACATTTAAGAAGCCGTAAATTCAATGTCTTCATTAGACTCTTTTTTTCAGCAAGAGTCCAAAAAGCCTGAATGTCTTGGAGAAAATAGAAGATGCTCCAGGACTGAAGTTCAAGTTAATCCAACCCGGGAAATTCTCTTTCCTCACCGAACAGAACGCCGTGTTCTGGGGGGAGTCGCCGTCTGCCTGGTCAGGAGCAGGAAGGAAGGAGCCTGCCGTGAAGGCCTGGCAGAACCGGGCACAGGAGAAGCCTCCGAAGGGGAACTGACGGCATTCAACAAGTCCAGAATTACAGCAAGAAGCCAAGAAGGCTGGAGCTGTCGTGCTTCATAGAAGGCTTGAGTAGCCAGCTCTAATGTGGTGACGGTTTTACAGCCTGAGTTAGAGCTAATAAAATGGCCGTGACATATTTCTCAGCTGTTACCATGGTGCCATACAGCCCCCCCCCCCCCCCCCCCGCTCGCCCCCCCCCCCCCCCCCCTGCCTTCAAACAGCCCCCCCACCCCCAATTTCAATTCTTGGGGAAAATTCTGCTTTGAAATCACATTCTGCCCCTCACTCCCGACCTGCAGCCCCCTGCTAGTCCAAGCCTGGGCTCTACCCTCCCCCCCCGCTAGAGCCCCTTTATTTCCCCAAACCATAGTTTATTTGACCAGTATCAACGCTTACAGCAGGAGGCATCTGGAACCCAGGACTCCTGGGTTCTCTCCCCAGCTCGGGGGATTCCTGCCAGCCCAGGTGTCTCTGCTGTTGTTCTCTTACCCTGGCAGAGCAGTGCGAGGATGATTTCAATGCAGAGCTTGGTGGAAGGGGGCATCTGGCTGGCTCCTGGTACCCACATCCTCCTGCTCGGCAGCTCCGGGGGGCAGCCAGCACCTGGACTCACGGGCTCTGTGATTTGCTGCTCTCAGTGGGTTCCAGATCACTGCATGGTGCTGGTGGGAGAGAGGGCGGGGAAATGACTGAGCAGAGCAGGGGAGTGGGATCTAGTGGTTAGAGCGGGGCAGGGCTGGGAGCCAGGACTCCTGGGTTCTAGCCCTGGCTTGGGGAGGGGACTGGAGTATAGTGGTTAGAGCGGTGCGGGGCTGGGATTCACACACAGGGTCTGTCTGTACTTACCGAGGGCCCGGGTGATTCTGCACCCAGCCCAGCGCTGAGCGGGCACCGAACCACAGCTACTGCAACTCCCCCCTCCCACAGGGAAACCACATCCTGCCAAACCCGCCCAGCCCCACACAGCGCAGACCCACGGGCCCCTCTAGTCCGGCGTCCCGCCTGCCCCCCAGCCGTGTGCACGCAGAGCTGGGGGCAGTGCCCTGTCTCTGCGTCCCTCCCCCACAGCCTGTGCGCTCAGCCCCTGGGCCTCTCACACCCCGGCTCTGGTTTCACCCCAGCTGCTGGGAATGTGCACGTCTGACCAGGGTGGGGCTGTCTGGGGTGTGAGCTGGGCTGGGGAGCAGCCGTGTCCCCTCCCCCTCCAGCCCAAGATGCTGCGTTGCTGGCGACCTGCCCCCACTCCAGCCTCCGCCCACACCCAGCCTCCAGCCTGTGGCTTGTGCCACTAGCCGGCTACCAGGGCCAGCTCCAGGGGTTTTGCCGCCCCAAGCAGCCCCCTGCCAAAAAAAACAACCCGCGATTGCGATCCGCGGCGGCAATTTGGCGGGAGGTCCTTCGCTCCGAGCGGGAGTGAGGGACCCTCTGCCAAATTGCCACCGAATAGCTGGACGTGCCGCCCCTCTCCGGAGTGGCCGCCCCAAGCATCTGCTTGCCAAGCTGGTGCCTGGAGCCAGCCCTGCTGGCTACTCACTAATTAAACTTCAGAGCAACTCCAGCAAGTGCTCAATCCCTACAGGTCCATCAGCTCAGCAAAGGCCAATGTCCTGCCCCAGCCCTGGAGTCCCCAACTGCGGTTCCCACTCACGCCAGTGTCGAGGGAACATTAACACAACCTGAGTCACTCCAGCATGGCCGCTGTTTAGTGATGAGGCAGGAAAGTGAGCGTTGGGAACAACGGAAATCAAGACTGCCTGGGTAAACTCACAGCTCAGGTCATTGGCTAAATAAATAGCAAAGCTGCCCATTTGTCGAATCCTAAGCAGTAGCTAATGATGTTCAGCAGATTATGAATTTTGAATGACACCACCCGAGGCATACTTTGGTCAAGATTTATCATCATTTTATGAAATGGGGTGTACATGGGGGGCAGGTGGTCACCCTTAAAGCTCAGTCTTAGTGCAGCTTCTTGTGGATGTACAGACACTTCCCAGCCCCTGAGGCTGGAGCACTTTGAGGGAACTGTGTTGTTTGGACTTCTGAGTAATCCGTGAGGTAATAAAGAAGCTGTTTTATGCTAGTTTGGTAATTCTAAATATTGGAACATCCACCAGCTTTTTGGGGTTTGGCTTCCCCATTCTTTGCAGTTCACCCTAATTGTGTGACCACAGCTGGCCCCCACTGGGACCCCAGTCAACATGATGAAGCCATACTGACATGGCTGCACCAAATGAAAGGAGCTAATGCCAAGCTGCTGAGATGGGCCCTGCTCCTCCAGGGGTATGACATGGAGGTGGGCCATGTGCGGAGGAGGGCCAATGTTATAGCCGATGCTTTATCATGGGGCGGGGGCCCTGAACTTCCCCAGGTCACTGGCTAAGTGATGCTGCTCCGTTCAGACTCGAAGGGGGGAGAGATGTGATGAAGTCGGGGGGGGTTCTTGGTTTTTCCTTGTTTTTTCCAATGGTTTGCATGCCAAGGGGGTGGGACTCAGTTTCCCTGGGTGTTACTGGTTTAACGAGGTGATGGGAGAAGCAGTTTGTTGTTACAGAGGCCCAGCGATGGAACTTGGGACCCCAGCCAATGGACTGGAGGATGGATACCCCAGCGACTGGTGACCGGGAGGCCCAGCTTGGGAGTCACAGACGGACCTGGCCAGTGGGCTGCGGGGAGAGGACCCCGGTGACCTGACCAGCCAGTTCCAGCCAGAGGAGGAAAAAAGAACGGCTGAGAGGAGAGTGGGCCCAGATGACCCTGTTTATCTGGATAGAAGACAAAGGACAGAGGCGGAGGTTGGGTGAGGTGATATCAGATGCCCAGAGGGAAAGCACAGGGGCTCTGGGCTGGAGAGAAGGAGCAGGCAGAGCCCACTTGGATGCAGAGGAGACTTGGATGTGCTGTGCTGATGGAGGCCAGGCCTGAGGACCTGAGAGTTTCCTGTGCTGTGTTCAGATGCTCAATAAACCCTCCTGTGTTATGCTGGCTGAGAGTCGCTCTGGTATAGAGAGCAGGGTGGCGTTATTCCCTCTGGGAGTGGAGGCCCCGGGGGCCCAGAGCGAGGGGACTCCCTAAGTGGGCCCACGGCGAGAGACAGGTGTGCTAAGGCTCAGAGGTGCGGTTCCAGAAGGTGGAGGGGCTGAACCCCTGAGACAGAGTGGACCCCCGAGAAGGGTTGTTGCTCTGAACGGGGTGCCCCTAGGGTAGTGGTTCCCAAACTGGGGTTCATGAACCCCTGGGGGTTCACCAAATGTTATAGGGGGTTCTCGGGGAAAAATTCCCTAATGGCGGCCAGAGCTGTCCCTAGGGACCCCAGGCAGCATGGGGCCAGCAGCCCGGAGCCCCAGGACTTCCAAGAGCTAAGCAGATCAAAGCCAGCCTATCACATTGAGGAGATTTAAACCTCAAGACCCCTTATAAGAAATGGAAAGGGAGGTGGATATTTTTTTGCTGTTTTTAAAATTAAATAGGCGGCCAGTATTGTTTTTAAAATTATTATGAAGAACAAGTTTAAGCTTTGTTGTAACGTGTGTTGTTTGCATGGACTGCTCAAGACCTGACTGCTTGTGTAGGAGGAATTCTTTGAGTTGGCTTCTTAGACACCTTCAAATGTAACCCTTCTGCCCATCTAAGTTGGCAGCAACAAGGGCCGGGTTCTGTATCTAGGGGTTCCGTTTCAATAACGCAATGCAAAACCGGCTTGAGCCCCCACCCAGTGACCTGGGACAATTACATACCACCCCCTGGGCGCCTCTAAGAGGCAATACTTCCCCTCTCGCAAGCACGGAGTCTGAGTGTAACAGAAAATGTTTAATAACATGAGGTAAACGACATCAGCATTAAATTGGAAAAACGCCACAAACAGGATTCATAACACAAACCAGGAGCGAAAAACCCACCCCAGCAAATTGGGCCGTGTCCTTTCCCTTTGGTTCTTGAATCCAGCAACCCAAAAATCACCCAGAGTCCCCAAAGTCCAACACCCCCAAAGTCTCTTGGGTCCAGCAACCACCCAAAGTCCAACAGACCCCAAAGTCTCTGTCCCTGGTCAGTGCAGCCCCAGAGTAAAAAGGGGGGCACACAGGATGTTAAGGGGCACCTTACGTGATCAGAGGCCGGCTGGCCGTCTCTCCGTGGGGTTCCACCACAGCCTTCACCACGAGCCAGTCCACTTCCTGCTGTCCCACAAACCGCTCCGCTCTACAAGCTGCTCCGCTCTGCTCACCGACCTGTGAGCCGCTCCAGCCATCCCCACAAACAGCTCCGCTCACCATTCCTTGGGCCGCTCCAACCGGCCCCACAAGGCTCCACACCGCTCACTGCTCTTCCAGTCATCCCCA
>NC_048321.1:12335862-12349744 GCF_013100865.1 Trachemys scripta elegans
GAGGAGGAGGAAGATGCTACAGGGAGAGAGGCGACGGGGAACAATTCACAGAGGAACACATCTACGCCAACATCTAAAGCCAGAGAGGGGGACAGGGTCACTGCAGGGAGTGAGCTAAAGAGAGACTGGTGTCAGCGGTGGGATAGCCGGCCTGTCTTGTGGCTAAGATGCTAGCCTGGGACGCTGGACACCTGGGACCTATTCCCAGCTCTGCTACAGAATGCCTTTGTGACCCTGGGCAAGTCCCCGCCCCCCTCTGTGCCTCAGTTTCTCAGCTGTAACATGGAGAATATATCACTGCATTTGGCTACTTACACTGTGAGCTTGTTGGAGATGGTCTCTCGCTGTGTGTGGGCAGCACCTGGCACAACGGGCCCTGATCTCAGCTGGGGCAGGGACTGTCTCTCGCTGTGTGTGGGCTGCGCTCCTCTCCCCCAATCTCAGCCTGGGCCCACTCTGCTAATGCACCTGAGAGGCAGCTACTGCTCCAGACAGAGTTCTGCGGAGCAGGTCGGCCTGTGTTAACCCTTTCACTGCTGCAGCTAAATGAAAGCCATTCCCAACTCTTCCCCGGGCTGAAGAAATGTATGTTGCCTCGGTTTCCCTCAGGGGTTCTTCCCTCGCTCTTCAAGCCGCTCAGCTGTGCCTGGACACTCACCGCCCAGGCCCAGGGCTAGCAAAGCACTGGGAAGAGGGTCATGATAAACAATGCCTGGTGCTGCGATGCAGCCACCTCTGGGGTGGGACAGCTGGGGAACAGCCACACAGCAATGCCACATGGCTCAACCAGTTCTGAGATGCAGCCACCTCTGACGTCTCATGGTTAGAATGGGGGGGAGAGAGGAGCCAGGACTCCTGGGTTCTCTCCTTGACTCTGGGAGGGGAGTGGGGTTTAATGGGTTAGAGCGGGGGGAGCTGGGATCCAGGACTCCTGGGTCGAATTCAGTAACTATGACGACAGGCTCATGACTTTAAAAACCATGTTTACTGTCCACTAAGAAAAAGACACAGAAGCAAACGGAGCGATAAATAAGGCGGGTCCAGGGCAGGGTAGGGCAGGGGGTGAGAGGCAGCAGTGCTGGGCGGAGCGGGGGAGGCCAGGCTGTGCCCCACACCCCCATCCATCCCAAAATGCAGTGGTGCCCCCTCCCGGTGGGCTTCCCCCCAGTTGACACCCCACGGGTTCTGCTTGGCTGCCGTTTCCCGATGCTCACCCCTCTCCGCCTGCACAGACGTGCCAGGTCCCTTTACAGAGCTGGTTCTAGGCCATTTCCAGGTTGGTTCCATTCGATACCCTCGTTCTATCGCTGGCCACCACTCACTGCATAGCGCCGGCGCCCGCAGCCAAACGTCTACAGGGTGCATCTGCCAACCATCCGCTGCTACCACGTTGTCACAGACTCCAGGTCGTGCCCACTCTTGGCCCCGTGCAGTCCCTGGGGGGAACCCCCTTCAGTGTGACAGTCCTTCTTGGGGGTCCACTCTCTTGTGGGGGTTAAGCCCCTCCACCTTCTGGAGCCGCACCTGTGAGCCTTAGCACGCCTTTCTCTCACTGTGGGCCCCCTCAGGGAGTCCACTTGCTCTGGACCCCCAGGGCCTCCATCCCTCAAAGGGGACGATGCAACCCTGTTCTCTAGACCGGAGCGACTCTCAGCCAGTGTAAAACAGGAGGGTTTAGTGAACGTCTGAACACAGCTCAGGAAACTCTCAGGGCCTCAGGCCTGGCCTCCCTCAGCACAGCACATCCCTGTCTCCTCTGCATCCAGATGGGCTCTGTCTGCTCCCTCTCTCCAGCCCACAGGCCCAGTGCTTCCCAGCTGGGCATCTGATATCACCGGCCCCAAACCCCGCCTCTGTCCATTGACTTCTCTCCAGGTAAACAGGGTCGCCTGGGCCTCCTCTCCTCTCAGCCTCTCCTTTCATCCGTCCTCTGTCCCCCTCTGGCTGGAATTGGCTGGTCAGGTCACCGGGCTCCTCTCTCCGCAGCCCATTGTCCTCCCACTGGCCAGAACCAGCTGCGACTCCTGAGCTGGGCCTCTGTATCAACAAACTCCCTCTCCCATCGCCTCGTTAAACCAGTAACACCCAGGGAAACCAAGTCCCACCCCCTCTGAATGCAAACCATTGGAAAAACAAGGGGAAAACAAGAAAATCCCCCACTTCGTCACAGGGGGCCAGTGGTTAGAGCAGGGGAGCTGGGTGTCAGGACTCCTGTGTTCTCTAACCAGTTCAGTGCACCCTTGGTGGTGAGACGGGGCAGGGGCTGGGACTGAGCGTGGGCCACACTGAGGGGTGTCCGTGCTGTTCCCTTTGCCCCAGGGCTCTGTGCCATGATCGCACTGACTGTGTACACAGGGGAATTCGCTGGGGCCATGAATGTCCCGCCGGGCCAAGTCATCTTCGGCTGGTCCTTCGGCCTCAGCTGGGCCTCCTTCCCCCTCTTCCTCATCACTGGTGAGTGCAACATCGGGGAGTGTCAAAAGGCAGCTGCCTCTGGCATGGGGTGCAGGGGCTGGTTATACAGGGACCTCTCGCCCGGCGCTGAGATGCAGCCACCTCTGGGGTGGGGTGCTGTGTACCAGTAGATGATGCTCCCATTGGTCCCATTGCTGCTCTGAGCCCATTTCTCTTCTCTCCCACAGGTGTGGTGACGCTGGTCGCCCACCAACCCTCTTAGAGCCCTAGTGTGGGGCCCGTGCTGGTCCGGGGATGGGGCTGGGAGCCGTGTGGGCCATACTGAGCCTTCAGCGTTCTGGGACCTATTCCCCCAGCAGCCCTGAGCAGGGCAGAGAGAGAGAGAGAGAGAGAGAGTGTGTATGTGTGTGTGTGTGTGTGTCCCTGCTGCCCCCTGCTGGATGCCCCAGCAATGAGTCCCACCCCTCCCTACGCGGAGGCCTCTGCCACACACCCACACCCCCGCCCTTTTTCCATGGAGATTAAAGATCCTGTTCTCAAAGACTCCTCTCTGGTGATTCCCCCCCGCCCCCCGTCCTGCTGGGCAGGGAATAGGACACGGGGCCTTTCCCCGCCGGGCGCTCAGGGCCTCTCTCTCTGAGCTCGTATCGAGCCTCGGGAGAGGCGCCCTGGGGCGACCCCCCGTTGGTCTGGCCGCGGGCGTCTGCAGGCGGATGGGAATGGCTGTGACTGTGGCGGGTAACGGCTCCGGAGGCCAGGCGGCCGGTTGGAGCAAGACGCGCGCCTCGGCCTCTAGGATGGGCAGCCCCCCACTGAGGTCATTGCCGGCCTCAGAAAGAGTCTAAGGTGGGAAACCCCCTAGCATCCCCGCCCAGAACCGGTTGGAGCTGGTCCTTGTTTACCACTGCGCCACTGCTGACCGTTGAAAAGGGTGGGAAGCAGTCTAGCTAACCCTCGGGTCACATGACCAATACACCATTTTGGATTCTAACATGGATGCCACCCAAATACACTAAACAGTGATAATACAAACACAAAACTTTATAACAATATAGGTTCTCATTAGGCCTTGTATAATTAACAGTACGACAACGGGGTGCAACAAAATCATCCAGGCAGATCTCACTTCGCCTAGACTATTGGTGAAGATCATCTCCCACCAGTGGGAAGCCTTGGTTTCTGTCTGTATCTTCCTGGGAATACTTCTTACTCCCCCCACGGCATGTACAGTTATGAAGTTACCCTGACCTTCTACTGGGAGATCTTTCAGCTATTTAGCCAGCTCCTTATGGACTAACATTCTTTTTAAAGCCTCAATATCTACACCTATATGTATAGGCTGCAAATTATCGTACAATTTGTACGTTTGCACTATGTTCTCCGTTACAATGCTATGTGCAGTTATATTCATATCGCAGCCGACCAAAGTCAGAACTTGGCATAAACGCAAATTTCCCACTTCTACATTGGAAATATATGTAAGCAGAGTCAGGATGAGCTCTACCCTGACATCTGGTGGTGAATTATGGCGAGTGTGGAAAAGAACTTCAAGGGCTGATCTTGTTTGCATAGGCACACCCACACACCTGGCATGAGCTCAGGGCAGCCCAAAATGGTCACTTTGGCTGCTGTGTGATCCCCAGTTTCTCTGTTATTGGGGCAGGAGGAATAAAGTGTTGTTACCCTGATTATGTGAGTCAAGGACAATGAAACTGTTTTATGACAGAGGGTCTCACCATCACCTAAGTAGCATTCGCTAGACAAGGGACATGGGTTCTAAAACCCAGTGAATTGACAGAGATGGGGTAAGAGACCTGTATAGGTCCCTTTTGAGGGCCTTGAACACCAATTGCACTGTATGTGTTGAATAGCAAAGTTAATTTTGCTTCTATTAGGAGTCTAGCTTGAGATTGCTGAGCTAAATTTACTTTGGGCCAACAGTGCACCTGTACTGGGGCTTCCCTACTATAAGCTAAACTTGCTGAGCTGAGATCACTCAGTGCTGTGTTAACTAGTGGGGGAGCCTGATGATATATTGCTAAGTAATTGGCAGAGTGGAGCAGTTTGTGGGACAATTGGAGCAGCCCATGGAACAGTAAGCTGAGCAGTTTGCGGGGGCAGCTGGAGCGGTTCTTGGGACAGCGAGTGGAGTGGAGCAGCTGGCAGAGCCGAGCAGTGAGTTGGACGGTTGGAGCGGCCCACAGAACAGTGAGCGGAGCAGTTTGCAGGGATGGCTGGAGCGGCTGGTAGAGCGGAGCCATTTGTAGTGAAGACTGCAGGAGAACTCCATGGAGAGGTGGGGCAATTGACCTTGGACCACATAAGGTGCCCTTTAACACCCATGTGCCCCTCCCCATTTTCACCCAGGCTGGGGGAGGGGTAAAACGCTGCAGATAAACTTTTGAACTCTGGGGCGGCACTGACCAGGGACAGAGACTTTTGGATTGTTGGACTTTGGGGTGATTGGACTTAAGACCCTGAGGGGAAAAGGACAAGGCCAAACTTACTTGGAGGTGGGTCTTTTGCTCATGGTTTGTGTTATGAATCCTGTTTGTGGTGTTTCCCCAACATAATGCTGCATTGTTTCCCTCCTTTATTAAAAGGCTTTTGCTACATTCAGACTCCGTGCTTGCCAGAGGGGAAGTATTGCCTCTTAGAGGCGCCCGTTGGCGGTGGTGTGTAATTGTCCCAGGTCACTGGGTGGGGGCTCGAGCCGGTTTTGCATTGCGTTATTGAAATGGAACCCCTAGATATAGAACCCGGCCCTTCTTGCTGCCAACTCAGAGGGGCAGAAGGGTTACATATAAAACTGATTTACAACAAAATCACTACACTTACTTCAAATACAAAAAGAATTGTTGTTTACTTGGACCACAGCGGAGGCAGAAGTGGTAGACGTGTGAAATACCTCTGTAGCGGGGCAGTAACCCCACTCCTGCCCTGAAGGGCTTAAAACAGCCCTGGGAGTGGACTCTGGCAGAGAACCAATAAGAATAGGCCGATTGGGGGACAGGTGGGCCCACGCCCCAATCAGGCCTCAGCTGGCTCTATAAAAGGGCTGGTAGGCAGGCGCTAAGGCAGTCTCTCGTTAGCTTGTGAGAGAGAAGGGCCTGGCTGTCTGAGAGCTATAGGGTGCCTGAGTGGAGCAGGGCTGCGGAAAGACTAGAGGGCCTGGGGAGCTCCAGATGGGCAACCCCCCAGGCTTCAGGCCTTGAGAAGGGCCTAAGGAAGGCACTGGGGCTGCTGAGGTGCAGTCTAGGGGTTAGGCAAGGGCAGCAGGTCCAAACCACTCTTGCCTATGATGAGTGGTGTTTACACTGCAGTCTGCCCCAAGGAACGGGGGCTCCTTGATGACTGGCAGTGGCCATAGGCTGAGATGAGGTGGGGGTAGAGAGTTGGGGGTTCCCTGGGGGGAGGGACCCAGACAGCGGTAGGGATACTGTTGGGGCAGAACCCCTAGGCAAAGGGGCACTGGGGTCCCGGAGGGACACGGGGCCAGCGAAAGGCGAGACACTGGCCTGCAGAGGGTGCTCCGGAGCTGGAAACAGAGCTAATTCCCAGGATAACCAGCAGGAGGCGCCACCGGTGAGTCATCGCAGCGTTACAACCTCATATCATTACAAGAGTTAAGATGGTTGCCACAATGGTCTGATTGGAAACAAAGCAGTTAAATGTGAGCTTCTCCCACCAATCAGAATATTTCTGTTTGAAATATGGAGAACATGACCTTCTTAATTTCTAACGGAATCTGGTGATTAAAGCCATCCCTTATGAGTCCCTTCGTTACTGTCAATAACCATTGCCGAGCCTGGATACACCCTATTGTCTCTGGCACATTTGACTGCAACCCCTCGAGTGCATCTGCAATACAGATGTGATCCTGTTGTTCAGTCTGAAACCACATAGGTAAGACTCTTGTAATATCCACTGTCGTAGTGGAAACACTGTCAAAAGCAGTATTTAACGGTTCCGACATTCAATTGATATCATGGGCTACTTTCCCCAATCTTTGGGATAAATGACTTTGGTCTATTGAATTAATGACTCCCAGACCTGTTCCCAACCCTCCTAGGAGTGTTGATCCTATATCTCTCCTTTGTCTTTGGAGAATGGGTGACATTATGCCGTGCAACCATTTATGCCATCCATATACCATGGGTGCAATGTAATAAGCACACGCATTTCTAACTCGTGATGGACATTTGTAGCGGAACTATTACCTTCCTAATTACATACCGTGGCTCTATCATTAACATTCGGGTCACATCTTGTTTAATCGTTACGGGCCCCACCCTATACCTGGAGGGAGGAGGAACCACTTGGATTTGTCTTGTTACGCACGTTTCAAATGGTCCCTTAAACTTCCGCACTCCTGAATGGTCAAGTGTTAAATTTAAGGCCATGTGCAAGAAACATTAAAAGTATCTTCAGGGTGATTTAGTCTACAAAACCTGGAACTAGTATAACTGGGAAAACTAGGGCTAGGTCTACACTGGGGGGGTGTCAACCTAAGTTACTCAACTTCAGCTAGGTGAATAGCGTAGCTGAAGTCGGCGTATCTTAGGTCGATTTACCTGGTAGTAAGGACAGCGGCGAGTCGACCGCTGCCGCTCCCCCGTCGACTCCACTTCCGCCTCTCGCCACAGTGGAGTTCCGGAGTTGACAGCAGAGCGATCAGGGATCGATTTTATCATGTCTACACTAGGGGCGATAAATCGATCCCCGATAGATCGATCACTACCCGCCGATCCGGCAGGTAGTATAGACGTACCCTATTACTAGTTGCATTCCCAAGCTTGCTGGGGATACATGCCAGGTTTATAACTTTCCTATCATTATTGGGTAGTTGGACATGTATAGGTAACTTCCTCAAAGAGGAGTGTTGATGGTATCTCCTCCCGTTTATGGGTATCTCTCCAGGGACTACTAGAGACGGGGCCTCGATATCAAAGTGGATGCACTCTCATACCTCACCTAAAGTATGACTTAAGGTGCAGTTAGTTAGCATGTCTGCCACCACGTTCCATCCACATCCATGCGCCCGCCTTTTTATGGGACCATTTTCTTGTTGACCCTTTTCTGAGGGTTGCAGTCTTACCATGGATACTAATGATAAGTTGGACCTGATCTGGAATAACCAGATAGCAAATGTCTATTAGCTGATAAGATAAAAGCGAAGCAGGTACCCACTCGTCCCTTATTTGGGCAACCTCCCTTCTTCTTTCGGTGTGTGGCTGATTCTGTATGAGCCCATCCCTTTCACATGTCTCCTGAGAAAATCCGAGATTTAATCTTTGGCATCCGTGGTTTTGCTGTCTTGGGAGCTGGCTGAGTGACTGTGGTGGTTGGACTGGTTGGAAATAAATTGTAGTCCTCATAATCTTCATCTATCAACTCCTGCTGTGCAGCGAACATGCTCTCTATAATGTCCAGATCTTCTTCCAAGCTATCCCGGTTATTATCATACCCAAACCTGGGCAGACCTAAATCATTCAGTAGAGTTGGGTTGATTTGGCATTCCCATTGCTCATTCAGCTTCATTTCCATTCATTGTAGCAGTCCATCATCTTCTTTGCCTGGTGTTCCTTGTCTAAGAAGTGTAGTTATCAGGAAAAGGGGTGTCATCTTCTTCTCCATTTCTTCCAATTTCCTGTGGAAAAGAATACAGTCTAAGGAACGTCATTTTATTTATGGTACACGATTATTCTCAGCTCTGTTTCTATCTGGCAGATCCCCACCCTTCCAGGTCTTTATCTGTGAGCTATGAAACCACTTAAGGATCTTTTCCCTTTTTCCATTGGATATCTCGATCTGCCTTTTGGATGACCCTGGCAGGTCCCATCCATCTCGGACTTAGTACATGTTCTCTTTCTATAAAGGATTTGCATAAAACAAGATCTCCTTGCTCCCATTTGGTGAAAGTTAAGGTTTTTTTTCAGTCTTTGGTCCATGCTCTTGATATTTTATTTTTCAGGTGGACCGCCACGGATTTTTGCACTTCTGAAATGCAGGTGAGTAGACGTTTAATCCATGTTTCGGTGACTTTCCGGGGCTGGAATTCATCCGGAGGAACCCCTCCTGGCAGCCCCCATTGCTCCGGGGTGTTCATGGGCCGTCCAAACAACACTTCATGGGGGCTAAATCCATGTGAGCCCACGGTAGACCTCACGGCCATCAGTATAATAGGCAGTTTCACGTCCCAGGCTCTGCCTGAAGACTTCACTATCTTTCTTAATGCATTTTTCGGTGTTCGGTTTGTGCTTTCCGCCAATCCCGAGGACTGGGGATGCCCTGCGATATGAAATTTCTGTTGTATTCCCAATGCCAGGCATACTGGGGTTTGATGACTTCCCCAGTAAAGTGACTTCCTCTATCTGAGTCAATTACCTCTGGAATACCAAACCTGCTGAATGCATTTTCCACTAATAATTTTGCAGCGTGCAAAGCTGTGCATCGGCTGGTAGGGTACGCTTCCACCCTTTTGCTAAAAGTGTCCACCATCCCCAAGCTGTGAATGTTGCCTTTTTTCGATTTCGGCAGAAGCCCTACGTAATCTATTTGGATTCTCTACCTTTCGATGTTTCAAAGGTCCTTTACGTATGCGATGGTCTGGGTTCTTGGCAGCGCAGGGGAGACAGTTATTGGTAAAATGCTCCGTGTCTCTAACGATGGTAGGTCATCATCCCACCGTGAACAGTCTGCCCAGAGTCTTTTCCACTGCAAAGTGTCCCTGATTATGAACTGGTTGAATCAGCTTCTGCCTTATAACCGTTGGTATGACTAGCACTGGGAGAGACACTGTTTGATCAGCATCCTCCTTTTGTGCCATGATCAGACGATGTGGGTTTTTAAACACTATCCATGATTTTGCCTTGCCCGGCCTGATGTATCTCTGGGTCTTTCTGCTGTAACCTAATTATATCTGTGACAGTGTACCCCATAAGGCTTTATGGGGGGGTGCTTATAAATGTATGTCTGGATATAACTGGAAGAGGGTTTTGCTACATATGCCGTGTAACATATCTAGGTAAAGGTTATGATCTACTGGTTCTGTTCATCCTAGTTGTATGCAGGCACCATCTGTGTGTTCAAAGTTATGAACATTGGCTGTATAATTGCTTGATTTCTAAGTAGCCTTAGTTAGAACATTTGGTCACTTCTTGGGAAAGGAATGTGCAAATTAAGTGCTCAATCAGGAAGCACTTAACAGACAAAAGAGCTTGGAAGACTCCAATCCACATAAGACGTCTACCTGAGGACGTTCAAGGTAGCATGTGGGTAATGGCTGCTACCTGCAAGTCCTGAGTCATGCATGGGCATGTGACTTGCCCATGTGATTCCAAATCTCCATTTTGGGACTGGATTCTACACAGGGTGAGGAGGGGGTCTCCACCCACAAGAGAGAGGCTATTTAAACCTGGGGGAGACCCTTCCATTTTGTCTTCAGCTGGCTAAAGAAGGAGCCTCTCCACCCCCGCCCCCCAGGATACTTGAAGAAAACTGGAACAAAGGACAGTAACTACAGGGGGTGTGAGTGATTGCTGGACCCAGGCTAAAAGGAGATTAGCCTGTAAAAGGGAGCATTCTGGAACTGGTGAGGATCTTATCTGTATTCAGACATAGATTTGCGCATTTTATTTGATTTTGCTTGGTGACTTACTTTGTTCTGTCTGTTACTACTAGGAACCACTTAAATCCTACTGTCTGTATTTAATAAAATCACTTTTTACTTATTAATTAACTCAGAGTATGTATTAATACCTGGGGGAGCAAACAACTGTGCATATCTCTCTATCAGTGTTATAGAGGGCGAACAATTTATGAGTTTACCCTGCATAAGGGAATAATCTGTCCCTCCTTGTCACCTTCTGCCTCACAGAGGGCTCGATGAAGGAGGTCCACGGTTACCCTAAACCTTTTAAGCCAGTCCATCCCCAAGCTCCCCTGCCCCTCTAGGGACTGTAGCCGGAATGAATCCCTTTGTTTCAGAGAGCCTAACATACAAAAAAGATCTTGGGTAAAGGGCACCTGCCTTTTCTAGGACACCAGTGAGCTAATCTCCTGGATGGGAATAGGTAAGTGTGACAGTTTTCCATTTGCCAGGATACCAATGGATCCCCCTGTATCCACCAGCATTTGCTGTGAAACGATTCCAAAACTCCCTTTAACAACAATTTGAGTGGTGGGCCTACCCCATTGATCACATTCCAGAGAGGCCACCGCTCCGGGGCTTCGGGAGCCTCGGCGTCCTAAGTATGGTGCCTCCTGGGCAGCCGCTGAGCGTGCTGGTGCTACGGGCTGCTCACCACCTTGCTGTTTCTGCTCGTGGCAGAGCAATCTTTTAAACATCTCATCGCCTGGGAGTTTGTTTACCTCAGGCCAGGGTTCGTATTTAGCCAATACCCTGCGGGTGGTGAAGATGTCCTTTTTAGCTCCTTCCAGTAGATACCGTTTGGACTAGTTCTGGTTTAATTTTCCCATCCATTTTGTTCGGTCAGCTGTAATTGCAGCGACGTGGCCTTTTGAGACTGCAGCTGGGTTAATTAGCTGTTGCAACTCAAATATCTCTCTGATTCTGGTTTCCAGCTCTTGCAGGTTAGTGGCCTGGATATTTACTGGGCCCAAGGCCAATCAACTCCCCGGAACAAACAATTGCCTTCATTCAGGTACATCATATGTAACCATAGGGGGAGGTTAATGGGTCAAAGAAGGGGGGATGGTTAATTTCTCCTTGTTTTAAAATCCCACGGGGGTTGGAACTGTATTCACCAGGAGTTGGTGGGAGGAAGGAGGGGAATGGTTAATTTCTCCTTGTTTGAGCACTGGCCTGCTAATCCCAGGGTTGTGAGTTCAATCCTTGATTTAGGGATCTGGGGCAAAAATCTGTCTGGGGATCGGTCCTGCTTTGAGCAGTGGGTTGGATTAGATCACCTCCTGAGGTCCCTGCTGTTCTATGTTTCTATTCCATTTACCATCCCAGCAAGCCAGAATAAAAGCTTTTTCCGCATAAAACATCTCTCAGGTCTTTCCCGTTCGGCTTGCCTCTCTGCGTGTGCTTGCCCAGTTATGTTTACGTTAGGATGGAACATGGCGTAGACACCTCGAAATATCTTGGGAAAAGGGCACCTGCCTTTCTAGTTGCCATACGCTCCCTTAACAGTGCTATAAAATCATCTTGCGGCAGGCGGGGTGCAACAGACCCACGGGTAAGCCATTCTAATACCGCTTCCTTATTACACTTCCCAAATTGTCGGTCTAACGCTGGGGCTTGCAGTGGCGTCAGAACCTTCTCCTCCTCCTTTAGGGTGGGAGGTCGGTCAGTCTGGTCATGAGATCCGGTGATTGAAGTCACAATAAGGGCCATCAGAGGGGCGTCCTCCCTCCGTGGTCCTCTAGGACTAACCGAATGTGTCTTCTCCTTGATATCACATGAGGTATACAGGGGAGGGTTAATGTCCTCTCTCTCTGTCCCTATAATAAACTCCCAGCTCCCCTCCTTGCTTCTGTCAGCTGCAAGGGGATCCCGGTGTTTGGCACTATGTAAACCCACATAGGAACTCAGTTCTAGTTGCAGTTCCCCCATTACCCTTTTGCATTCCTTATGATCCGCCTTTTGGGCAGCGTTATCCCTGATCTCCTGCATCAGCCTCCTAACGGCTGCTTGGGCCTCTTAAAGCTCCAGGCTACAAATTTCTGCAGCGCTCTCTGCCCTGGTAGCTTCCCTGCGTCACCTGCGTTTCCAGCTGCAGAATTTGGTTCGTGAGTGCAGCATTTCTTGTCTCTTCGGCGTTATTGTCTAAAACCAATTGGTCGAATTGTGGTTTGGAGAGCGAGAACTTCTGTTTTCAGTCTAGCTACCTGCTTATGTAGCACTCGGCTACTCAGTGCTGGGCCATATAACAGGGCACTACGCCTCTGCCTTCTTCGGCTGGGCTGTATACAGGCAGGGGCATTCCCATAACGTGTTAACGGTATTCGGGGCATCAGGGCCAGATATTACCCCCTCTTCCCACGGATTTCTGCCCTTGCCAAATAATTCAACTGCGAAATTCAACGCATTTTTATTTGACTCCGTCTCCCATCCTTTCAGCGCGAAGCCACCGTCCATCTTGAAAAATCCGAAGGGCCTTATCTTTACCCTCGGTAAAATTTGTCCCCCAGAGAAAATAAAGGAAGGATGCAGGTCTGACCACCGAGGTCAGAGGTTGGTTCCCACGTTTACTGGCACACCTAAGGGTTTTTCCTGTTTAATCAGGTTTGAGCTGGTCCTTGTTTACCACTGCTGACCATTGAAAAGGGCGGGAAGCAGTCTAGCTAACCCTCCTGTCACATGACCAATACTCCGTTTTGGAGTCTAACATGGAAGCCACCCAAATACAATAAATCGATTATAATACAAACACAAACTTTAGGATTTGGCCCCTAACACCAGTAAACTCCAAATGAACTTTCTTTAGCTGAGATAAAGAGTCAAATGAAAGCAAGTGGAAGGGTCTGGAAACAGGCCAAAGAAAGACACATACAATGCAATCTGCCCAGGCAGCCTTTTGATTTCCGTTGTTCCCAATGCTCACTTTCCTGCCTATCACTTAACAGCGGCCGTGCTGGAATGAATCAGGTTGTGTTAATGTTCCCTCGACATCGGCGTGGGTGGGAACCGCAGTTGGGGACTCCAGGGTTGGGGCAGGACATTGGCCTTTGCTGAGCTGACGTATCCATCCGGCACCGGGAGCGGACCGGGCCGTGCATGAGGCAGATCTCCAGCGGGGAGCTGGAGGGAGGCAGGGATCGAGACTTGCTGGGGTCGCTCTGCAGTTTAATTGGTGAGGAGCCGACTACTGGCGCAAGCTACAGGCTGGAGGCTGGGTGTGGGCGGAGGCTGGAGTGGGGGCAGGTCGCCAGCAATGCAGCATCTTGGGCTGGAGGGGGAGGGGCCACGGCTACTCCCCAGCCCAGCTCGCACCCCAGACAGCATCACCCCGGTCAGACATGCACATTCCCAGCAGCTGGGGTGAAAACCAGAGCCGGGGTGGGAGAGGCCCAGGGGCTGAGCGCACAGGCTGTGGGGGAGGGACACAGGGAGAGGGCACTGCCCCCAGATCAGGGCTGGGCTGGGGCAGAATCACCCGGGCCCTGGGTAAGTACAGACAGACCCTGTGTGTGAGTCCCAGCCCCGCCCCGCTCTAACCACTAGACCCCACTGCCCTGCTCTGCTCAGTCATTTCCCCGCCCTCTCTCCCACCAGCACCTCCCCAGACAGCGATCTGGGACTCACTGAGTGCAACAAATCACGGAGCCTGTGAGTCCAGGTGCTGGCTGCCCCCCGGAGCCGCGGAGCAGGAGGATGTGGGTGCCAGGAGCCAGCCAGATGCCCCCTTCCACCAAGCTCTGCATTGAAATCATCCTCGCACTGCTCTGCCAGGGTAAGAGAACAACAGCAGAGACAGCTGGGCTGGCAGGAATCCCC
>NC_048321.1:12352632-12378563 GCF_013100865.1 Trachemys scripta elegans
TCCTCAGAGGTTAACGAGAACAATTTACCTCTCTCCTCCTTGTAACAACCTTTTATGTACTTGAGAACTGTTCTCATGTCCCCTCTCAGGTTTCTCTTCTCCAGAGTAAACACACCCATTTTTTAAAAAATTTTCCTCATGATCTATGACCTTTTTCTAGACCTTTAATCCTTTTTTTTGCTCTTCTCTGGACTTTCTCTAATTTGTCCCCATGTTTCCTGAAATGTGGCACCCAGAACTGGACACAATATCTAGTTGAGGCCTAATCAGCGCAGAGCAGAGCGGAAGAATTTCTTCTCATGTCTTGCTTACAACACGCCTGCTAATACAGCCCAGAATGATGTTTACTTTTTGTCAACAGTGTTACACCGTTGACTCATATTTAGCTTGTGATCCACTATGACCCCCAGATCCCTTTCCACAGTACTCCTTCCAGGCAGTCATTTCCCATTTGTATGTGTGCAACTGATTGTTCCTTCCTAAGTGGAGTACTTTGCATTTGTCCTTATTGAATGTCATCCTATTTACTTCAGACCATTTCTCCAGTTTGTCCAGATAATTCTGAATTTTAATCCTATCCTCCAAAGCACTTCCAACCCCTCCCAGCTTGGTATTGTCTGCAAACTTTATAAGTGTACTCTTTATGCCATGATCTAAATCACTGATGAAGATATTGAACAGAACTGGACCCAGAACTGATCCCTGTGGGACCCCACTCATTATGTCCTTCCTGCATGACTGTGAACCACTGATAACTACTCTCTGGGAATGGTTTTCCAACCAGTTATGCACCCACTTAGGTTGTATTTGCCTAGTTTGTTTATAAGAAGGTCATGCGAGACAGTATCAAAAGCCTTATTAAAGTCAAGATGTACCACATCTACCGCTTTCCCCTATCCACAAGGCTTGTTACGCTGTCAAAGAAAGCTATCAGACTGGTGTGACAGGATTTGTTCTTGACAAATCCATGATGGCTGTTACTTATCACCCTATTGTCTTCCAGGTGTTTGCAAATTGATTGCTTAATTATTTGCTTCATTATCTGTCCGGATCCTGGAGTTAAAACGGCCTCTGCAGTGTGTATAGGAGAGATTAGGGTTACACTTTTCTCTGAGCAAAGTTTGTACTCCACTGTGTCTTCCAGAGAAGTTTGCAGCTCCATCAGATGCAGAAGCAGCATCTCTTTGGGGTCCAATTGACAAGCTTTTATCTCTTCTGAGATGTGGGTTGTCAGAGATGGGGCCGATATGTCATCTATAACCTGAACATCTAGAAGTGCATCTACTGGCCTCCCACGGCCATCAGGAGAACGTTCGCAGTGACTTAGTACGTGACACCCATTTGCACGGTGCATTTCTCAGCCATGTCTGCACGTTGTCTGACTGCGGGGAGAGAGTTCTTCACTTCCCAGCTCCTGCGTCTTTCAAACCCAGCGTCCACATTCAGCGTTAACAAGTGACAGTGCACTTCACGTGGCCTCCCGTTGGGGTGTGACACAAACTGCGCTGTGTCTCCAGCATTAAGTGCTTCTAAATCTGCCTGTGCCCATGACTGGCTCAGAGGTTTCCTGCAGACCAGACGCTTGGTGTTTTGCAGCCCTTTCACTGGGCTCGTCAGCCCTGGCTTTGTGATGGGCCTGGCAAACCAAGCGCCTCCACTTTTCCCCGCTGTAGCAGCGAGACGCTTTCCTTCCGCGTAAGCTTTGTGGCCAGAGGTGCACCAGGGGCTTCCTTTGCACGGTCACTAAATAGGAAACGTTTGAGCGACAAACATGGAGAACAGCCCTTAGGTTGCGGTTTCTTCAGTAGGTAGCTTGGTTTGTGCTTCGGGCTGTTGGGACGTCGATAAACCACGTGAAGCTGCAGATGGCGGGTTGGTGCAGTTTGGTTCCTGGTATGTTCCTCCCCTTAGTTGGTTTCAACACTGTGGAGGGTTGGGGGATTTCAGGGTGGCCGCACCCCTCCTTGTGGGGGAGGGAAATCCCTGATACTGGACAAATAATTTATGGTTTGGGGAACTAAAGGGGCTCTGGCAGAGCTGTGGGGAGGGAGGAGCCAGGCCTGGGCTGGGAGGGGGCCGTAGTTCGGGAGTGAGGGGCACTGGCGGAGCTGTGAAGACCCCAGGGCTGGGCTAGCAGGGGGCTGTGGGACAGGAGTGAGGGGCACCGGCAGAGCTGTGGGGAGAATGCAGGAAGCGGGGGCTGGTTAGTAAAAGTTCCCCTCGCACAAGCCCTTGGCTCACGGCCCAAACCTGCTTCCTCTTTCACCGGCTAATAAACAGGTCCAGATTAACCTTTTGTGGGCCCGGTGCCGAACATATTTGTGGGCCCCCATAGGGGCAAAGGAGCATGGCCCGGGGAGGTGGGGGGGGTCAGTCCCCAGAGTGAGGGGCCAGCCAGGGGCAATGGGGCATAGCATGGTGGGGCCGGCCCCGCTCCACCCAGCCCAGTGCAGGGCACTGTATACAAACTGGCTGTTCCTAGACGCACACTGGCCCACCCGGCCCTGTGCTGCCAGCGTGTTCCTTCCCTCGGGGGTGGGCCCAGGCTGGGCACACAGCCCCCGACTCCCTATGCCCAGCAGCCCCCCTCCACAGTGTTAGCCAAATGGGCTCGCTTCCCCCTGGAGCTGCCCAATTACCCCAAGGAGGCACGGGAGTCTAGAAGACGGCTTCAATTTCTTTATTGATCAGTCGGCTGAGTGGGTGTCCCCTCGACTCATGCCAGAGGGAGGAGCACACCTTACAAGCGTAGAGCAAGCCTTTTTATACCCAGTAACAAACAACTTACCGTGCATACATTCTGCTAACCTATGGAATTTTTAAATTCCTTTCTAGGGGTAAACAGGATACATCTGTTGGACTTCCTTGATTGCTCGTTTTGTATACGTATAGGCTTCGCGGCACTTGTGGGGAGCGGCTGGGAAAATAGGCAAATAGTTGACCTTTGCTCTAACAGCCCCTCCACCACAAATGCACAGAGGCCTCCACCCCTCCCCCCGCGCGCAGCACCCCCACACACAGCCGCACCACTACTGCCCAATACACTTCCTCACAGCCCCCCACCACAACTACACAGCACCCCACTCAGACCCCCCACTGCCCCGCATCCCGACACACAGAGCTCCCCCACCGCCCCCCAAGAGACCCCCTCCACTGCCCCGCATCCCGACACACAGACCTCCCCCACCGCCCCCCAAGAGACCCCCCCACTGCCCAGCATCCCGACACACAGACCTCCCCCACTGCCCCCCAAGAGACCCCCCCAGTGCCCAGCAGCCCCCTTCCACCTCCAGAGACCCACTCCCTCACACGCTGCCCCCTGGCCACTCACCGGCCCTGCTGCAAGGGGCCGGCGTCTGCCAGGCTGAGCTGGCAGCATGGCCGAGGCTGGTCCAGTGCCAGGGCGGGGAATCACTCCAGCCTCTCGGGACTGGCACGATCAGCCATGCCAGGGTCTGCCGTCACCCTGGCCAGACTCCCTCAGGACCCACCTGCCTGGAGACAGGGTGTCCATACGTCCCCGTTTGGCCGGGACAGGTCCCTTTTTAAGCTCTGTCCTGACCGTCCTGACTTCTCTGACAAAAACGGGCATTTATCCCGTTTGCTCTCACCAGCCGATCAGTTGGCGAGAGCCAATGAACAAATGCCCAGTTTACCAGAAAAGTCCGGTGCGCCCCCCTAGCGGGGTGTGGAGAAACGTGTGTCTGTGGGGTGGCGACGCGAGGGGTCAGGCAGCAGGGCTTGGGGGGTCAGCCCCAGCCAGAATGGATGGGAGGGGGTTAGGGGCCAGCCCCTGGCAGTGCTGTGGGGAGCTGAGGCGAGGGAGGGGGCAGCCCCAGATCCTGGCAGCGGCATGCGGATCTTGGGGAGGTGGGGGCAGCCCCTGCCTGCGGCGTGGGGAGCAGTGGGGGAGGGGGCAGCCCCAGTGGTGGATTCAGGGTTAGTGGGGCCCCCCGGCCCTGTGCTCAGCTTCATTTTTGGGGCCCCTCTTTGGGACCCAGCCAAGAGAAAGATAGCTCAGTGGTTTGAGCATTGGCCGGCTAAACCCAGGGTTGTGAGTTCAATCCTTGAGGGGGCCACTTAGGGATCTGGGGCAAAATCAGTACTTGGTCCTGCTAGTGAAGGCGGGGGGCTGGACTCGTGACCTGTCCAGGTCCCTTCCAGTTCTAGGAGATAGGATATCTCCATATATTTTATTTTATTTTTTATCTCCCCCCGCCCCCAGTTTTCATTCTTTTTTTCTTCCTCCTCCTCCTCCTATAAGTAATAGCAAGTAAATGAAAATAAAGGGCGGTACCTTGACTTCTTGTCGTCTAACTTGTTTTTCCACAGACCACTTGAAAATCGCTGGGGGTCTCGGCGAACCACTTAATGATCTTCCCAGATATTGTTTGTACCATTAGCTAACTAGTGTAAAGCACTTTGGATAAGAGCGTTTTATAAAAAAATGTAAAAAACGTTGGGGTGCAGGGCCTGGCCAGGAGTTGGGGTGCAGAAGGGGGCTCAGGACTGGGGGTGCAGGGTCTGGGAGGGAGTTAGGGTGCAGGAGCAGGCTGGGGGTTGGGGTGCAGGGCCTGGCCAGGAGTTGGGGTGCAGAAGGGGGCTCAGGACTGGGGGTGCAGGGTCTGGGTGGGAGTTAGGGTGCAGGAGCAGGCTGGGGGTTGGGGTGCGGGGTCTGGCCAGGAGCTAGGGTGAGGGAGGGGGCTCAGAGCTGGGGCAGGAGGTTGGGGTGTGGAGCGCTTACCCAGGGCAGCTCCCATTTGGTGTGAGGGGTGCAGGTAGGGTTGGGGGTGCTGCAGGAGCTCCCATTTGGTGCTCAGGGTGGAGGGGGGGATGTGGGGGGTGCAGGAGTTAGGGCAGGGGGCTGGGGGTGTGGGCTGGTGTCGTAGGGGTGCTCCCAGCCCCCAGCCTCCCACCCCACCCCCTGCCCTGAGCATCTCACAGTGGGGGGGGGTATGGGTAGGGGGAGTGCGGGGGCCCTGCCTTTGCTCCATCCTCCCCCAATTCCATCCCCCACCCCAAGCCCCCCACCCCCTGCCTCTTCTCTGCCTCCTCCCCCTCCCTCCTGGAGCGCCGGCAAACAGCTGTTTGGCGGCAGGGAAAGCGGAGGAGGGGGAAGCTTGGCTGCCAGTGGGGGTGGGACAGAGGCAGGGGTGAAGGAAGAGTTGGCCGTGCTTTCGACTGCAACCCAATCAGAGCGGGCCGGGGCCCCTTTGGAGCCTGGGCCCGGTGCCATCGTAAACCCGGTACTGCTAATAAAGGCAAATATTGACCCACCCGAGAAATCGAGTCTCGTTATCAGAGCCGGCACCCGTCAGTGACTTGGAAACGTGCCCCCTTACTCTAATCAATAGCCCTCTACTCCCCTCCTAGAGCCAGGAGAGAACCCAGGAGTCCTGGCTCCCACTCCTCCCCCCCCCCCCAACTCTAACCACTAGATCCCTTGTTGGTGTCTTTTTATTCTCTCACCCCACAGAAGGACAGAGGGGCACTGGCAGAGCTCTGTGTGGGGGNTATGGGAGGGGCATGGGGTCTAGTGGCAGGGGTTGGGTTGAGAGCCAGGACTCCTGGGTTCAATCCCTGGCTCTGGGAGTTGCGTGGGGTCTAGTGGCAGGGGTTGGGTTGAGAGCCAGGACTCCTGGGTTCTATCCCTGGCTCTGGGAGGGGCGTGGGGTCTAGTGGGGGGTGGGCTGAGAGCCAGGACTCCTGGGTTCTATCTCTGGCTCTGGGGGGGCGTGGGGTCTTGTGGCCGGGGGTGCGCCGAAAGCCAGGACTCCTGGGGTCTATAGGAGGGCACTGGGGTCCCAGCAGGCAAATCCCCCCCACACATCTCATGGCCCGTTGCAGACCCGCTGGAGCTGCTGCCACAGGGGAACTGCACGGTGCGGGGCCACAGACCCAGGGGAGCGGCCACGTGTCACTGCGCGGCCGAGGGGAACCCCCTGCCCCGCCTCAAGTGGTGCTTGCCCAACCACACCCTCCCAGGGGACTTCGAGGGCCCTGAGCTGCGAGCAACCTTATGGGCGTGGGTCCTGGCCATGAGCGGGGAGCTCTGGGGCCCGGCCGGGGCCCTGGCCAACATGTCCTGCGCTGCCACCAACGCACATGGGCAGAGCCAGGCCGTGCTGACCTTTGTGACTGCAGGGACCGGGGACCAGTGGGGGCTGGGCATGGGATCCAGTTTTGCCATTAGCTAAAAGCAGTGGCCTATTCATCTTCAGGCAGAGATGTATATGTGAGGAAATACGGTGCTATGTGCCAGCCACTTAGACAGATGGCAACCCTCGTATAAGTCACACAGTCCCCACCTGCCCCCTTTCACCTCTGTGCCTCCCTGGAAAGAAATTTAGAAATGAAATTAATGGAGATATCCTATCTCCTAGAACTGGAAGGGACCTTGAAAGGTCATCGAGTCCAGCCCCCTGCCTTCACTAGCAGGACTAAGTACTGATTTTGCCCCAGATCCCCAAGTGGCCCCCTCAAGGATTGAACTCACAACCCTGGGTTTAGCAGACCAATGCTCAAACCACTGAGCTATCCCTCCCCCTGTGGAAAGAGGGCTCAGTCTCCATGGCTAGGCCAGCCGTCGGCCGCTCTCCCGCTCAGAGGACCCTCCCCCTACGCCGTACCCATCAGTTCATTACAATCCCTGTAGGGCCGTTCGCTGCCCAGCCGATCCCACCGCTAACACCAGCTGTTGGTTTGCAGCGGGCTTCTCCTGGACACTCGTGGTGGCCTCGGCGGCTGGTGGGAGCCTCGTGCTGGTTGGTGCCGGGGTTGCAGTGGCCTGGAAACTCGTGAAGGGAAGGTGAGACTCGGGCGGGACGGGAGAAGGATCTGGTGGGAATTGTAGCCTGGAATGGGGGAAAAAATGGATCCCCCAAGATCAACTATCACTTCTTGGAAGCATGAAATTCCACCTGCTGCCCCTCAATCCGGACCCACAGCCCCCTGGTGTGCCAGCCCTGGACTTGCCCCCCCAGCTCTGCTGGTGCCCCTCACTCCCGACCCACAGCCCCTGCTAGCCCAGCCCTGGGCTCCCCCCACATGCAGCTCTGCTGCTTTGGGATGGCGGTGCGGTGGGCAGATATTGGGATAGATGGATCCATGGGTCTCATTGGGGCAGGAGGGAGGAGGCGGGACACCAGGCTAGATGGGCCTAGAGGTGGGATGTTGATGATGGTTTCACCCCAGGCAGGGCAGCAGGGGCCCTGCCAGGGCCGGACGGTGCCAAGGGACCGGAGATGGGCAGGTCTGTAACTCCGATCAGCAGCCAGCGTCTATGGCGCCCTCCCACAGACAGGTGGGTTCCCAGCCCTCCAGCGGCTTATCCCAGAGCCCCCCGGTACCTACCCCATCCTCCACTCTGATGAGATCCCCCTCCCCCGCTCCCAGAATCCCCCTCTGCTGGGATTTCCCCCCTACAGCACCCCCCAATGGCATCCCCTCCCATCCTTTCCCCTGAGCATGGCGGACACTTCTCCCAGCTAACCCGATCTCTCCCCACACAGGACAGCACCGGGGAAGGGGGAGCCCTTGAGAAGAAAGGGAGAGGAGGAAAAGGAGGAGGAGGAGGAGGAAGATGCTACAGGGAGAGAGGCGACGGGGAACAATTCACAGAGGAACACATCTACGCCAACATCTAAAGCCAGAGAGGGGGACAGGGTCACTGCAGGGAGTGAGCTAAAGTGAGACTGGTGTCAGCGATGGGATAGCCAGTCTGCCTTGTGGCTAAGGTGCTAGCCTGGGACGCTGGACACCTGGGACCTATTCCCAGCTCTGCTACGGAATGCCTTTGTGACCCTGGGCAAGTCCCCGCCCCCCTCTGTGCCTCAGTTTCTCAGCTGTAACATGGAGAATATATCACTGCATTTGGCTACTTACACTGTGAGCTTGTTGGAGATGGTCTCTCGCTGTGTGTGGGCAGCACCTGGCACAACGGGCCCTGATCTCAGCTGGGGCAGGGACTGTCCCTCGCTGTGTGTGGGCTGCGCTCCTCTCCCCCAATCTCAGCCTGGGCCCACTCTGCTAATGCACCTGAGAGGCAGCTACTGCTCCAGACAGAGTTATGCGGAGCAGGTCGGCCTGTGTTAACCCTTTCACTGCTGCAGCTAAATAAAAGCCATTCCCAGCTCCTCCCCGGGCTGAAGAGTTTTATGTTGCCTCGGTTTCCCTCAGGGGTTCCCCTCGCTCTTCGAGCCGCTCAGCTGTGGCTGGACACTCACCACCCAGGCCCAGGGGTACGAAAGTTCTGGGAAGAGGGTCATGATAAACAATGCCTGGTGCTGCAATGCAGCCACCTCTGGGGTGGGACAGCCGGGGACAGCCGCACAGCAATGCCACGTGGCTCGCCCGGCTCTGAGATGCAGCCACCTCTGAAGTGTCGCGATTAGAATGGGGAGGGGGAGGAGCCAGGACTCCTGGGTTTTCTCCCTGGCTCCGGGAGGGGAATGGGGTTTAGTGGGTTAGAGCGGGGGATGGGGGGAGCTGGGAGCCAGGACTCCTGGGTCCAATTCAGTAACTACGACGACAGGCTCATGACTTTAAAAACCACGTTTAATGTCCAGTAACAAAAAGACACAGCAGCAAATGGAGGAAAAAATACAGCGGGTGCAGGGCAGGGGGTGAGAGGCCGCAGTGCTGGGGGAAGAGGGGGAGTCTGGGCTTTGCCCCACTCCCTCCCTCCCCACAAACCCCATCCCCCATCCCTTCAGTCCTCCCCCACCCCTCCAGCTCTCCCCACACACCCCGCCCCCTCCCTCCAGCCCTCCCCACCCATCCCAGCCCTCTCCCCACCCTCCATCCACCCTCCCCACACACCCTGCCCCATCCCTCCCCACACGCACCCCATCCCACTCCCCCATCCATCCTGCTCACTCCCCATCCATCCTCCCCACCCCCATCCCATACCTCCCCCCACCCATCCGTTCCTCCCCACATGCCCCATCCCATCCCTCCTTCCCCATACACACACCCTCCACCCCTCCCCACACCCCATCCATCCGTCCATCCGTCTGTCCATCCTCACACACACTCCTCCATCCACCCCTCCCCGCACGCCGCGCCCCATCCCTCCATCCGTCCCACACACTCCCATCATCCATCTAGCTGGATCCATCTGTGGAGCTTGTCACGGACGCCCGGATCGTGCCCACTCTTGGCCCCGTACGATCCCTGGGGGGCCCCCCTTCAGTGCGACAGCCCTTCTCGGGGGTCCACTCTCTCTCGTGGTTAGGCCCCTCCACCTCCTGGAACCGCACCTCTCTGAGCCTTAGCACGTCTGTCTCTGCCGTGGGCCCCTCAGGGAGTCCACTCGCTCTGGACCCCCGGGGTCTCCACTCCCAGAGGGAATAATGCCACCTTGTTCTCTAGCCCGGAGCGACTCTCAGCCAGTGTAAAACAGGAGGTTTATTGAGCGTCTGAACCCAGCACAGGAAACTCTCAGGGCCTCAGGCCTGGCCTCCCTCAGCTCAGCACATCCCACTCTCCCCTGCATCCAGGTGGGCTCTGTCTTCTCCTCCTCTCCAGCCCAGAGCCCCCCTGCTTCCCAGTTCGGCATTTGATATCACTGGCCTCAAGCCCCCTCTCTGTCCTTTGTCTTCTCTCCAGGTAAACAGGGTCGCATGGGCCTCCTCTCCCCTCTTCTGTCCTCTGGCCCCTCTGGCTGGAACTGGTCAGTCAGGTCACCGGGGTCCTCTCCCCGCAGCCCATTGTCCTTCCACCGGCCAGAACCGGCTGCGACTCTCGAGCTGGGCCTCCCGGTCACCAGGTCACCAGTCGCTGGGGTCTCCATTCTCCAGCCATTGGCCGGGGTCCCAAGTTCCCTCGCTGGTCCCCTGTAACAACAAACTCCCTCTCCCATCACCTCGTTAAACCAGTAACACCCAGGGAAACTGAGTCCCACCTCCTCTACATGCAAACCATTGGAAAACCAAGGAAAAAACAAGAAAATCCCCCACTTCGTCAAAGGCAGCTTATTGTGGGGCTGCACGTCTCTGTGAGTAATTATGGTAACTAGGCCATTGCTCAACCCTGAGCCAGCCAGATTCTCCCCCCCCCCTCACACTCCCTGGATGGGAGCTGGTGCCCCCTAGAGGGGAAAGGCCCCATATCCCATTCCCTGCCCAGCAGCAGTCCTGGCTCCCAGACCCCCGGCTCTAAGCCCCAGATCCCACTCCCTTGCCGGAGCTGGGGATAGAACCCAGGAGTCCTTTGATGGACATGTGAGGGGAGACGCGGGGGGGGTGGGAATAAATTACCAGAGAGGAGTCTTTGAGAACAGGATCTTTAATCTCCACGGAATAAGGGTGGGGGGGGTGGCAGAGGCCTCCGCGGTAGGGAGGGGCGGGGCTCATTGCTGGTCCCAGGACGCTGCAGGCTGCGTCCGGCCTGCATGGCTCCCGGCCCCATCCCCGGGGCCAGCATGGGCCCCCCACTCGGCTCTAGGAGGATTGTTGGGCGACCAGTGTCACCACACCTGGGGGAGAGAAGAGAAATGGGCTCAGAGCAGCAATGGGACCAATGGGAGCATCATCTACTGGTACGCAGCACCCCACCCCAGAGGTGGCTGCATCTCAGCACTGGGCGAGGGGTCCCTGTATAACCAGCCCTCGTGCCCCACCCCAGAGGTGGCTGCATCTCAGCACCGGGCGAGGGGTCCCTGTATAACCAGCCCTCGTGCCCCACCGCAGAGGTGGCTGCATCTCAGCGCCGGGCGAGGGGTCCCTGTATAACCAGCCCCTGTGCCCCACCCAAGAGGTGGATGCATCTCAGCGCCGGGCGATGGTTCCCTATAGAACCAGCCCCCGTGTCCCACCCCAGAGGCAGCTGCCTTTTGACACTCCCCAGTGTTGCACTCACCAGTGATGAGGAAGAGGGGGAAGGAGGCCCAGCCGAGGCCGAAGGACCAGCCGAAGGTGACTTGGCTGTGGGCGGCATTCACGGCCCCAGCGAACTCCCCTGTGTACATGGCCAGCGCGATCATGGTGCAGAGCCCTGGGGCAAAGGGAACAGCAAGGACACCCCTCAGTGTGGCCCACGCTCAGTCCCAGCCCCTGCCCCATCCCACCACCAGGGGGAGCTGCCAGAGCCCAGGGCAGGATTCGGGGAGGGGGGAGGCTGGGGCTCGGTTCCCCTCGGCTGGCTGTAGCGGGCGGGGGGGGGGGGATGGGTTCCGGGGGGAAGGGGGGACGTACCTGCGCTGAAGCTGCCCAGAAAGGAGAGCAGGGTCAGAGGTAAGGAGCCGAGGTGGGAGCGCAGGAACGAGGCGAGGAGAGCGAAGGAGGAGAGAAACCCAGCGATCACGCCCAGCAGTGTGAAAGCCCTGGTTACCTTTAAAGAGACTGTAGCAAAGGATTGGGTTAAATAAACAACACTGCACTGAACTGGTTAGAGAACCCAGGAGTCCTGACACCCAGCCCCCCTGCTCTAACCACTGGCCCCCACTTTCCTCCCACAGCCAGGGACAGACCTGCCCGATGGTGCTGGTTGGTGGCAGCGGTGGGTTCCCCGGTGGAGCCGGGCTGCCCGTACCTGATGCTGAAGAAATTTGTTCACACACCGAATTCTGGCAGCTCTTCCACAGCCCCTCATGGAGGGACCCGAGGCGGCTGGTGGCCACCAGCCAGTGGTCGGAGCCCAGGGCCACCAGCAGCAGCAGGAGGCTGAGCAGGGCCAGGACGGTGCTGAGGATCCGGGGAGACGCCATCGTGTGGGGGGCAGCGCTGGGATCCGGGAAGCACCTGGGGGTGGGGAATGAGTCAGGGGCAATCCCGGCCCACAGCAGCAGGGCTAAGCCAGAGCCCTGGGGCCTGGGCCTCAGGCAGCTCCACAGATGGATCCAGTTGGATCGATGATGGGTGTGTGGGGGACGGCTGGAGAGATGGGGCGGGGCGTGTGGGGAGGGTGGGTGGATGGATGGGGTGTGTGGAGAGAGATGGATGGGGTGTGTGAGGGGAGGGATGGGATGGGGGTGGGGTGGGGAGAGGTGGATGGGGTGTGTGGAGAGGGATGGGATGGGGTGGGGCGTGTGGGGAGGGATGGAGTGCGGGGGTGGAGAGGGAGGAAGGGAAGGATGGGGTGGGGTGTGTGTGGGGAGAGGTGGATGGGGTGGGGCATGTGGGGAGGGATGGGATGGGGGTGGGAAGGAAGGAAGGGAGGGATGGGGTGGGGTGTGGGGGGGATGGATGGGATGGGGGTAGCGAGGGAGGAATGGAGGGATGGGGTGAGAGGCTTGTGGGAGGGATGGGGGGTAGGATGGGGAGAGGTGGATGGGGTGGGGCGTGTGGGGAGGGAGGAAGGGAGGGATGAGGTGGGGTGTGTGGGGGGAGGGGTTGGTGGATGGGGTGTGTGGGGAGGGTTGTAGGGGAGGGGTGGGTGGATGGGGTGGGGTGCGTGTGGGGAGGGATGGGATGGGGGGTGCGGAGGGAGGAGGGGAGGCATGGGGTGTGGGGAGGTGGGGCGTGTGAGGAGCGATGGAGTGGGCTGTGTGTGGGGAGGGGTGGATGGATGGGGGGTGTGGAAAGGGCTGGAGGGGAGGGGTGGGTGGATGGGGTGGGGTGTGTGTGGAGAGGGATGGGATGGGGATGGGGGTCGGGAGGGAGGAGGGGAGGGGTGGGTGGATGCGGTGGGGTGGGGTGTGTGGGGAGGGACAGGTTAAGGCTCCCAAAGGGGTGCTCTGGGGGGCTGGGCACCTGCCATTCAGGGGTCCTGTGGGGGGTCTCTGTGAGGGAACGGGTGGGGGGGAGGGGCCCTGTGCCAGCTGGTCCCAGCGAGGGGGAAGAGGGACCGAAGGAGGAGGAAGTGGAAACCTGACACCAACTAACCCTGTGCTATGGGGCGGGGGGGGGCAGAACCACACCCAAATCACAGCCAGAGAGAGGGAGGGTGAGAGAGGGGTGTGTCCGGGGACGGCTGGACAGAGCCCTGTGTGAGGGGATGGACGGACAGATGGACAGGGGGCATACAAGGGGCTGGCTGGACAGACGAAGAGGTTTGTGAGGGGATGGGTGGGTGAACGGACGGTTGGAGCCGTGTGTGAGGGGATGGACGGACAGATGGACAGAGGGGCGTACGAGGGGCTGGCTGGATGGACGGATGAAGAGGTGTGAGAGGGGATGGGTGGGTGACTGGATGGTTGGAGACGTGTGTGAGGGGACGGATGGACAGATGGACGGAGGGGCGTACGAGGGGCTGGCTGGACGGACGGACGAAGAGGTGTGAGAGGGGACAGCTGGAGGGTGGGGATGTTTGGGGATGGCTGGATGGAGGCAGGGGTTTGGGGCTGGCCAGGGAGGTGTATGAGGGGATGGATGGACAGACGTACAGAGGAGTGATTGGGGATGGATGGACAGGGGGTGGGTACGTCTGCGGATGGAGGTGGGGCTTTGGGGACGGACGGACAGAGGGGTGTATGGGAATGGATGGAGGGTGGGTATGTTTGGAGCTGGCTGGATGGGGCTGTGTGTGAGGGGAAGGACAGACGGACGGAGCAGTGTGTGTGGGGGGGTGGATGAAGGGGTTTGGGGCTGGCTGGACAGAGAGGTGTGTGAAGGGATGGCTGGACGTACGGACGGAGGAGTGTGTGTGTATGGGGGGGGATGGCTGGAGGATGGGTATGTTTGCAGATTGAGGACCGTGGGGGTTGGGGGCTGGCTGGACGGGGCCATGGGGGGTTGGGGCTGGCCAGACAGGGCTATGGGGGGTTGGGGCTGGCTGGACAAGGTGGAGAGGCTGGCAGGACAGGACTGTGGGGGATGGCTGGACAGGACCATGGGGGGTTGGAGCTGGCAGGACCAGGGCGGGAGGGGCTGGCTGGACGGGGCCGGCTGGATGGGGCCGTGGGGGTTGGGGGCTGGCTGGACAGGACCATGGGGGGTTGGGGCTGGCAGGACCAGGGGGGGAGGGGCTGGCTGGACGGGGCCGGCTGGACGGGGCTGTGGGGGTTGGGGGCTGGCTGGAAGGGGCCGTTTGGGGTGGGGGCTGCCCGGACGAGGGGGTGGGGAGCTGGCGGGACAGGGCTGTGGGGCCAGACACTTGGGTGCCCAGGCACTCCAGGCTGTCCCGGGGTAAATGAACCCCCCCCATCCCGAGCGCCCCCCTCACCTGCTCCGCGTCACCTGCTCCCTCGCAGGGTTTGCTCCGGCTCCAGCCCTGACCCCGCATGGGGCCTCTTACTCCCGGGTGGCTTCCTGGGAGGGGCAGGAATGCGGTAAGGGCCCATTGCACCATCCCCACATCCTCTGTGTCAGTTCTTCCCGGCAGCCCGTAAACCCGCCCCCCATCGCCAGCGCCCTCAGCTGTCCCTGGGGTCTCCCAGCCAAGCCCCAACCGTCCCCCAGCCCGCTTAACAAGGGAATCTCCTGGGACAGACCCAGGAGTCCTGCCCCCCCCCCGCTCTATCTCACTCCCCTCCCAGAGCCGGGGAGAGAACCCAGGAGTCCTGCCTCCCTCCCCCCCACCCCCTGCTCTATCCCACTCCCCTCCCAGAGCCGGGGAGAGAACCCAGGAGTCCTGCCCCTCTCCACCCCACCCCCTGCTCTATCCCACTTCCCTCCCAGAGCCAGGGAGAGAACCCAGGAGTCCTTTGACACACACTTGAGGGGAGTGTGGGGATGGGGGGCCCTCCAGGGGGTCGAATAAATCACCAGACAGGCAGCTCTGAGAACAGGCCCTTTAATCTCCATGGAAGGGGGGGGGGGGCGGCAGCTTTTTTTCCAGGGGAGGGGTAGTAACAGGAAGAGGGGAGGGGCTCACTGCTTGGGTCTGTGGGAGCCCAGGGTAACGCGCGCGCACACACACACACACACGTCGAGCCACTGGCTCGTGGGCTACACGGCCAAGGTCTGGTCCGGTGCCTGGCGAAGCCGCTTACGCCCCGGGCGTGACCGTAATCTGCACCCGCCTGGAGGTGGCACCGTGGTGGGGCCGCTGGGGGGGGAAGGGGGCACATCTTATAAAACAGTGGTGCTACCTTCCGAGTAAGGCGCGTATCGGGCGCCTCAAACCCAGCCTTCTGCCTTGACTGGAGCAGGGCTAGGGGACATGACCCCGCTTCCCCTGGGGCGTCACTAGGGAGCGCGGGTGCACCCGGCCCGCCAAGCTCGGTGCCGCTGACGTTCAGTCTCGAGACGCCGCCGCGGTGTCCGTCTCTGTGCTGCCAGGTCTCTGCGGAGGGAGCTCTCGCCAGCAGGCCGGGGCGTTTGCTCTCCTCCGTCACGGGGCCCAGTTGAGTCCTGGGCCCCGGGCATTGGTGGCTGCGCTGGGATTCCTGACTGGGGTTTGGCTGCCTGCTTTGGCCACCTCTGGTCCAGGCCTGGGGTATATGGCGCAGATAAACAACTTCCAATAAGCAAACTGCCAGCTCTGCCGCGCCGATTTGAACTCCGACGCGAAAGCGACCGAGAAAGGGCCGGACATCTGCTACTGCTCGGCGGAGGGACGATCGGCTTTCAATCAGTTTCTCTCGCTGCCCCGTTTTCGAGACAGCTTCATTCGCTTCGCAGATCTCGGATACAATTTTCCAAACAATCTAAATGCCTGAGGTGCCTAATTCTCATGAGACTGAGGACCCTGCAGCTTAGAATCCCAAAGGTATGCAGGCTCCTAACTCCCATTGGATCCTCATAGGTATTTTGGCACTTGTGCCCACATACGCACCTTTGAGGAAAAGGGCGTATGTGACTTAGGAGTGTTTGAAAAATTCTCCCCTTCCTTAGCTTTTATTTATATTTTATAGACATCTAAAAACCTAGGAAATTCAGTGCAAAAAACTTTGTGATTATTTTAACATAAGCTCAAACAGAGGGTTGGTCAGCAGCCTGTATTTCTATTCTGTGGGACAGTCTGACATTTTGAATTTTGCTCGTTCCAAATGGGAACACAAAGTCAAAATCTGAACGCTGCCCGCACAAGGAAAATTCCAATAAATGTCTGCGCGGGACCAGCCAAATGGTTTGGTTCATTTCATTTAGACTTTTAATAGTCTATTAAAATATTCAAGGTCATATACATGATATTGACACAAGCTTAAAGATTATGTAATAGTAAAATAGGACATATTCGGAATGTAAAAGTCAAAACGAAACACGTCCACGTTGCCAAAATGAAATGATTTGTCTTTTCCCCGTCAAAACCCGCAAATTCCCGTGAAACATTTTGATAGCTGGATAGATTTCTTTCAAAATAAAAATGCCAGGCACTTCATTGTAAAAACTTTGTGAGGATTTCAAACTGTGTCACATAAATATTTAAAATGGTTTAATGCGTCTTCAGGTTTTTAGACAGTTTCATTCAGCCTATAGAAAATGTCTTTCTTAAAAAAAAAGGGGGGCGGGGAATTCAGTAAGAGGGACCCTGGGTGATAATTTATGCACAAATATGTAATACCTTTTTGGCTTTAGAGACTTAAGCCTTTAATTTAAGGCTTTAATTGCCTTAAAAACTTGTTGTTATTAAAAGAAAAAAGGAAATTTAACATGAGTAAGGGCCTCACTTGACGGGGGCTTGGTCCATGACTGGAGCTGTCAGAGGCTATGAAAATACAAATTAATAATAATTTAATTCTAAATATTTAAAACAATTTAATATCGCTTTGGCACTTGAGGCAGGGTAAGTTGCTTTCAAGGATCTTTCCTGCCTTTGATCAAAAAGCCTAGGAAATTAAAAAAAATTGTTTAAAAAACATTGTTGGGATTGAACTACAAACCGCTTTAGGGTTTGAGGCACTTCACACAAAGGGTTTCCAAGCACGACTAGTGATTTTGTGGGTAGAAATCAACAAAGGAACAAACCGCTTTAAGGACCTTTATTCTTTTTCTTTAAAAAAAAAAGAAAAGAAAAACCAAGGAAATTCAATGCATAAAACTTCGTTAAAGGCAAAAATCGGAGCTGTCTGGCCAAAGACACAAAACTTTAAAACTGCGGTTCCTGCTGCTACGTTGCCTTAGCTGACGCTACTCAGAGAGACATTTCTGAGCAGTTGTAATTCTGCTTATCAATCAAAGCTACAGCACAAGTTCAGTCAGCCACAGGTGCTTGATATTTTAAATCCGGTTCTAAAGGAAGGATGGTCCCGCCGGGAACTCAGGACACCTGGGTTCCAATTCCCAGCACTGCTGCTGTGTTCCGGTGCGACACTGGGCAGGTCAGGCCATCTCGCCGTGCCTCGGTTTCCCCCAGACTGTAAAACGTGGGGTAACTGATGCTTCCCTTTGTCTGATTTGATTCTAAAGCGCTGGGGGCAGGGGGCTGGCTCTGGTTACGTCCAGCTCCGAGCGCCAAAGGAGGAAGTTGGCCTGGAATCCGATGAAACGAACGAAGGGCGTTTGCTACGGGGATGTCCCATGGTGGGTTGCTGGAAGGCTGGGGGTGGGGATGGCGAGGTATCGCTCGCCCCGGGATGCAGGTGTCTCGATTCGCTGCAGCGCCATCGCGCAGGGTTTAACGTGTCTCAGCCACGCGCTGGCATCCGTGCATCCGATACGCGCACATGTAAAATATCCCTGTGAGGGGGAGAGAGGGGCTGTTTAACAGCACTGAGGGGTCAGGACTCCAGGGTTCTCTCCCTGGCTCCAGGAGGGGAATGGGGTCTAGTGGTTAGAGCAGGAGAGTCAGGACGCCTGAATTCTCTCCCCAGCTCTGGGAGGGGAGTGGGGTCTAGTGATTAGAGCAGGGGGGCTGGGAGCCAGGACTCCTGGGTTCTCTCCCCGGCTCTGGGAGGGGAGTGGGGTCTAGTGGTTAGAGCAGGGGGGGCTGGGAGCCAGGACTCCTGGGTTCTCTGGGAGGGGAGTGGGGTCTAGTGGTTAGAGCAGGGGGGGCTGGGAGCCAGGACTCCTGGGTTCTCTCCCCGGCTCTGGGAGGGGGTTACTTGTCAGAAGCGGGGCATTCCTGGACAGGGAGTGTGAAACAAGGAATTGGATGAGGAGAAAAGTGCCCTATTGCCACCCCCAGAGGGGAAAGGCCCCATTGCCAGCCCCCACACTGCCCCCACCGCCCCGGGGCTGGATGAGAGCTGGCGCCCTCTAGAGGGGAAGGGCCTGTACCTGCGAAGAAGGTCATGAGCAGGGCAACCCAGCCCAGGATGTAAGACCAGGAGAAGCGCCAGTCCCCGAACCGCTTGCCCAGGAAGTTGACGGTGACTCCGGTGTAGACAGCCATGGCGAGCAGGACGAAGAGCGCTGGAGGAGGTGGGGCAGAGAGACCGATGGCAGGACAAGAGGCCAGAGAAACCGCTACATGCCTGGGAAGTGTAACTACACCACGCGCCCCTCCCAGAGCCGGGCGAGAACCCAGGCGTCCTGGCTCCCACTGCCCCCCGTCTCTAAACACTAGACCCCATTCCCTTCCCAGAGCTGGGATAGAACCCAGGAGTCCTGGCTCCCAGCCCCTCCCCTGCCACTGTAACCACTAGACCCCACTCCCCTCCCAGAGCTGGGGAGAGAATTCAGGCGTCCTNAGGCGTCCTGGCTCCCACTGCCCCCCGTCTCTAAACACTAGACCCCACTCTCCTCCCAGAGCTGGGGAAAGAACCCAAGTGTCCTGGCTCCCAGCCCCCTCCCCCCGCTCTAACCACTAGACCCTGCTCTCCTCCTTGTGTCTTGGTGGCCAGCTGGGGTCCCCGCGGCAGTGGGCAGACACTTACTGGAGACGAAGAACATTATCCCAGCAGCAAACGACCGGTTGAATTTCTCGAAGGTGGATCGGTGGGCGAAGGACAAGATCCCCGTGATGATGCCAGCGAAGCAGGACAGGGCAGAGAGGATCATGAAGGCCCGGGTGGCGTTCCAGTAGGCTAGAGCAGCGGGGAGAAAACTCTCAAAACCGCTCCTGTTTAGAAGGGGACGGCTCGCCTGGCGCACGGATGCAGCCACCTCTGGGCAGGGAAGCAGGGGAACAGCCACATGTAATGCTGCATGGGGCTGGCTCTCCTGGCACAGACATGCAGCTGCCTCTGGGGCGGGAGAGCTGGGTAACAGCCACACATAACACTGCACAGGGATGGTTCGCCCACTGCGGAGATGCAGCCACCTCTGGGGCAGAGCAGCTGTGGAACAGCCACACATAACACCATGCGGGGCTGGTTCGCCTGGTGCTGAGATGCAGCCACCTCTGGGGCAGGGCACAGTGGCTGGTTAATTCACAATTCAGTGCAATTTAGGAGGGGAAGCAAATGAAAATCTCAGCTCGAGGGAGGATTTAGGGAAGTCGAATGCCTCTTGGAGAACATGCCAGGGCCTCTGGGAGTGCCCCTAGCGCCGCCCTGGGGGCATTGGGGCCAGCCCTGACTGCCAGGGGAGAGTCGCCACCCCGCTCCCTGCAGCACAGCGCCCCCTAGCGCATTGGCGCCAGCCCTGCCTGCGAGGGGAGAGCCCCACCCCGCCCCCTGCAGCACAGCGCCCCCTAGCGCATTGGCGCCAGCCCTGCCTGCGAGGGGAGAGCCCCACCCCGCCCCCTGCAGCACAGCGCCCCCTAGTGGTCCTTACCAATGTTCTCCATCTGCATGTAGCACTTGCCCGCCAGACAGTAGCGCCAGAGGCCCTGGTGGGCCAAGGCTCCCTGGAGCCGGTACTGCACCCAGTAGTCAGTGGCTGTGCAAACCACCAGCAGGATGTTCCCGACCGAGGCGCAGAAAAGACCCCCTGCCATGAAGCTGTACATCCTGCCTGAGCCTGCAGACAGCACAAAACCGGTTAGGGTTTAGGGTTGGGAGCCAGGACTCCTGGGTTCTGTCCCCAGCTCTGGGAGGGGAGTGGGGTCTAGTGGGTTAGAGCACTGGGGGCTGGGAGCCAGGACTCCTGGGTTCTGTCCCCAGCTCTGGGATGGGAGTGGGGTCTTGTGAGTAGAGCAGTGGGGGCTGGGAGCCAGAACTCCTGGGTTCTGTCCCCGGCTCTGGGAGGGGAGTGGGGTCTAGTGGGTTAGAGCAGTGGGGGCTGGGAGCCAGGACTCCTGGGTTCTGTCCCCAGCTCTCGGAGGGGAGTGGGGTCTAGTGGGTTAGAGCAGTGGGGGCTGGGAGCCAGGACTCCTGGGTTCTGTCCCCAGCTCTGGGATGGGAGTGGGGTCTTGTGAGTAGAGCAGTGGGGGCTGGGAGCCAGAACTCCTGGGTTCTGTCCCCGGCTCAGGGAGGGGAGTGGGGTCTAGTGGGTTAGAGCAGTGGGGGCTGGGAGCCAGGACTCCTGGGTTCTGTCCCCGGCTCTGGGAGGGGAGTGAGGTCTAGTGGGTTAGAGCAGTGGGGACTGGGAGCCAGAACTCCTGGGTTCTGTCCCCGGCTCTGGGAGGGGAGTGGGGTCTAGTGGGTTAGAGCAGTGGGGGCTGGGAGCCAGAACTCCTGGGTTCTGTCCCCGGCTCAGGGGGGGGAGTGGATTGATAAGAATCGTAGCAGCATCGCTGCATGGGCATGCGTCAATGTGTGAGTGGTGGGGAGTATTTCTCAGGGCCAGTGTGTGCGTGGGGGGGCAGTTGGTTTGTGTGCCTGTGTATCAGGGTGTCTCTGCTCCCAGGTCGCTGCGTGTGTAGCTCAGAGGGGGAGCCCCTCGGTGGGTCCCTGTGCCCCCTTCCCCCAGCCGGTGCCCCCTACCTGTGCCGACCCCCGCGCCTGGCTCTGCTCCACACTGCCCAGAGGCCGTCACCCCTCTCCTCTCCCAGCCGCCGGCAGTGATTTTGCAGAGGCCGGCAAATCCCTTAATGCCAATGATGGGCCGGGGGGGCCATGGCAGGGACAGCTGGTTCCAGAAGCCGGGATCTGCAGTCCCAGCACTCCTGCCCCCGGGAGCCTCAAAACAACCTGATGAGTCGGTCAGTTCCATTGAGCCTGGAGCAGCCGCACAGGGGCCTCCCAGGACAGCGCGGGGGAGAAGGGAGCTGGGTGTCCAGGTTTCATACAGGGATCCCTCGCCCAGGGCTGAGATGCAGCCACCTCTGGGGTGAGGCACGGGGCCCCTCCTGATACCCCTCAATTTTCGCCCTACAGATTCAATTTGATCCCAAACACTTGTTCCTCTCCCAAACGGGGAAGCCCACTGCTGCGTCTACAGGAACTGGCCCACTGAAAATAGGGGCAGATTTTCATTTCATTCCTGGAACCTCTGAAGCCAGTCCCCTGGCCTGGGGCCAGATGAGAGCCGGCGCCCCCTAGAGGGGAAAGGCCCCATGTCCCTTTCCCTGGTCCTCTAACTTTCCCAGTAATGTCCATCAATGTAGACTCACGGAAAACTCAACGCATCCCAAATACAAACAACACCTTTATTCCCAACCGCAGAGAACTCAGCAGACGCCAACGTGTTCTATGTTGCATTAAATGACAGTTATTCTGAAGCCTCCCGAGTGTCCACTCTCCGGGGTCCAATTCGGGTCCCAGCCACCGCCCCCACTGGGGGGCACTGGCTTCCGGTCCTAGACTCCCGTCCTGCGGGATCCCACCTCGGTCCCCTTTCAAGACACAACACCCCAGAAGCTCTGAGGCTATTTGTTGAGGTAAAACACACACACCCTGCTAATGCGCTCTTAACAAAAAATATCAGGGACTTAACGACCCCCAAGCCCCATAACCGAAGGGGAACGCTTTGCTCCTCGGATTCTAAGGAGCTGCTTTCAGGATGAACGTGAAGGCATCTTCTGCTCTTAATGTCTCAGGGCCTCTGTTAAAAATACCTCCCCCCCATGTGATTACCCCACAATAACGCTCGCTGGTGTTCAGACATGGGCATGTCTGAGGCACCGTCCATCGGGGTCAGAAGCCACTGCTGGAACAGACGTCACACACGCAGCATTTCTCTCCCCGTACGGAGCTACAGAGGGCACTTGCCTTCTTGCGGAGTAGTGTCATTTCTCTGGGCTATATATTAAAATGCCAACGTTAACTGATTGCATACGTACACTCGTATAATATGCAACTAATACGGGCAATCAGTCAGATTCCCCCTTTTAATCTCTATATAGCACAGAAAGTATAGAGCAGGGTTTCTCAAACTGGGGTCGCCGCTTGTGTCGGGAAAGCCCCTGGCGGGCCGGGCCGGTTTGTTTACCTGCCCTGTCCGCAGGTCCGGCCGATCGCGGCTCCCACTGGCTGCGGTTCGCCGCTCCAGTCCAACGGGAGCTGCTGGAAACGGCGACCAGTACGTCCCTCGGCCCATGCCGCTTCCAACAGCTCCCATTGGCCTGGAGCGGCGAACCATGGCCAGTGGGAGCCGCGATCGGCTGGACCTGCGGACGGGGCAGGTCAACAAACCGGCCCGGCCCGCCAGGGGCTTTCCCGACACAAGCGGCGACCCCAGTTTGAGAAACACTGGTATATAGCCTGTCAGAGATCACAGCAAAATATCATTTCTGTGCCATACACATCGGATATGCGATATAATGTACATGCAATATAGATTCAAGTGCTGGATTTCTATTAATGCAGCTCTTTGTCACATGTGCAACAAGCCATATGGAAATGAAACCTCTCGATAGCACAAGACAGAACTCTATGGGCAATAGAATTCCTCTGCAATCATTCAAACGTGCAATCATTCAAATTCACTATTTTAATCTCTACACATGGCAGAGAATGGGTAGAGTTATTCTGCATATAGATCATGACAATATCATTTTTCTGGGCTATATCTATCATATAGGCATGGGCTATACAGATGAAACCGGCAAATTTCTATGATTGCATCTATATGTCTTAGAGGCAACAAATCATATTGAAGTTTTGTATAAACCTGTGTATAAATCTCTAGCCCAAAGACAGAGTTCTAGTTGCAATACAATTTCTCTGGGATATACAGCGGTGAAAACGGGAGATTCGAATGATTGCTAGATCATAAATGCAGGAAGTCAAATTCACCATTTTTTTCCTTTGTAGTGCACAGAAGTTATACTGCAGATATGACACAAACAGCATATGCAATAAGTGACACTCACTTTTTCAATCTCCATACAGCCGAGAGAAATTTTATTGCCTAACATCTATATTTTAGCAATCGATTGACTGTACTCCCTGAGATCTGGGGTAGTTGGCAGAGTGACTGGCTCACCCATGTCATCGATACAGACTTACACAGAGAGCTGAGCTCAAACCCATAATCTCCCCAGAGAAACGTTTCAACACGTTCAAACAACTCACAATCCAACTCTCTTTGCAAACACAACTTAACGCTGTCAGGGAGTCAACTCTAACAAGACTTCCAAACAGCCTGGCCCTTGGCGTGGTTTTAAACCTAGAAAGAAAGCCACAAATCTTGAGAAATTCCAAACGTCATGATACAAAATAAGAATTCGGGGGTGGGTGTGTGTAAAAATGCACGGAATATTTTGTGGGGTTTTTTTTAAAGCTAGGACTAATCTCCAGACCTTTGACATCAAGAAGTTTAGGCCCTGATCTTGTGAAGCAGGGTAGAGCCCTGCGTGACATGTACGCGTCCACTCAACGCAAAGCACGTGACACAAACCACGGCGTTCATTTGCAGAACACGGGGGGCACTAATTTGAGTTTCGTTTTCTAACCCGGACATACAAACAAAGGTTCAAGTTAGTAATGAAAAGATACCAAATGCCCGTCACCTGGCACTCTGGGGTAGAGGACAGGGGATTTGGGTTTGTTTCATAACCAAATCTTGGAAAGTAACCAATTAAAAGAGACAAACACAACAGAAATCTGGCTCGCTCTGTTGCTCTTTGGGCAAACCCCCATTTCTGATCATTTTTAAACCTAAATCAACATCAAAATCTTTGGACAGAGAAAGACAAGAGGTTGGGAATGGAGGATCCTGGGGAAAAGGCTTGTTTGGGGTGGAGGGTGACAGGTAGAGGGTTAGGAATGGAGGATGATGGGTAGAGGGCTAGGAAGGGAGGATGATGGGTAGAAGACTTGTTGGGGCAGGTTAGGAATGGAGGATGATGGGTAGAAGGCTAGGAATGGAGGATGATGGGTAGAAGGCTAGGAAGGGAGGATCATGGGTAGAAGATTTGTGGGGCAGGTTAGGAATGGAGGATCATGGGTAGACGGCTAGAAATGGAGAATGATGAGTAGAGGGCTAGGAAGGGAGGATCATGGGTAGAAGATTTGTTGGGGCAGGTTAGGAATGGAGGATCATGGGTAGAAGGCTAGGAATGGAGGATGATGGGAAGAGGGCTAGGAAGGGAGGATCATGTGTAGAAGACTTGTTGGGACAGGTTAGGAATGGAGGAGGATGGGTAGATGCTGGAGGATGAAAAAGAACGGAGTTAACAACAAACCAACCCTTGGCTGAACGGCCGAGCCCGGTGGGCTGGTGGAGTCAGCAACGGGTGGCCGGTTGGATGGGAGAACCATGAGGCCCCAGCTTCGGCCTAGGCGGGAGCCCTGACAGGCCTTTCCACAGCCCAGGGCTCACGCACTGTCCTCGTTCTCTGCGGCGGCTCTGGGGAGGTCAACGCGCTGGGCCGTGAAATCGCCGAGCTTGGCAGACCCCTGGACACTCGGGCCTCCTCCTCCTTCCGGGAACCGTGTCCCACGTTCGGCGGCACCTCCAGGGGGCTGTGTCCCCTGGCGCGGCTCTGAGGCGGTGCTGGACCCCCCGCGCAGGTCGGCAAAGAGGTTCTGGAGATAGCTGGAGACGCTGCCGTCCTTGCTAGCTGGGCGGGGCGTTGTCCTCTCCTGGAGGGAGGCCGGTTGAACCTTCAAAGCCACCTGTGGAAGAGGGGGAACCCCCGGCGCCGATTTGGGGGACTCCTCATACTCCTTTTCCCAGTCTTCTCCTTCCTGGGAAGCTGGGAGGCTGGGCTGGGAAGACCGGGCTTTCTCCAAGACGCTCCCTCGGGCGTTGGATCCCCCGTAATCTGCCTCCCAATCTTCCCTGGTGGCTTTGGCTGCCTCGATTTCCCCCCATCTCTTCACCCCCCCACTAGACCATCTCTTCGCCCCAGGGGCGTCCCACGGGCAGCCATCTTGGTTCCGCTTCCTGGCCGCATAATCTGAGCTCTGGGCTCTCCCCGGCCCCCACTGTCCCGCCTTGCGTGGGGCTGAGTCCGCCTCGCCCCACGGCCTCTGCCCCCCCCAGGGCCGACTGAAATCTTTCTGCCCCCTTGCTCGCCGGTTCTCCCCCCAGCCACTCAGCGACGGAGACCCTCGCCGGTCCCATCTTGCAGAGGAGTCCTGCCAATCGCCGCGGCCCCCGGGTATCTCTTGGGAGCAGCCGGCGCTGCTCTGCCCCACGGCGCCAGACCCACAGCACCCCACCCGAACCGGCTGGGGGCCGCAGCAGTAGCGTGGCTGACACCCGCAGCCCAGTGCATGTTGGGGAGGCCCGCCGTGACCCATGGCCAATGCCCCGTGGCTGCCGGAGAGGGGCGTCTGTGGCAAGGCCGAGTAGGCCCCTAGGAGGGCGCTGTTGAGCAGGTAGGCGAGGGCGTCGAGCCGGACAGGCACGGTGATGGAGGACAGGGCCCCGGCCGAGGGGCGACCCAGGATCCAAGGCGTGGCAGAGCCGGGGGTAGGGCAGGAGGGCACGACGGGCATCTTCTCCAGCGCGGTCTGGTCCGAGGCGGGCGGCTCTGTGGGGCTGGGCTCGCTGGGCCTGGGGGAGCTGCAGGGGGAACAGAAAAGGGGGTCAGAGACAGAGAGATCCCCCCCTCTCCAACAGGAGATGGGAATTCTATGGAGGGAGGGGCGGTGGTCTGTGGGTGGGGGTGTTTGTGGGTGGGGGTTCCCTGGCTGGGTGGGGCTGGAGGAAGGGAGACTCTTAAGCTGGAAGAGAGTTCTAATGTGGGGGAGGATGCCCTGGTTGGGGGGTTAAGGGGCTGGACAGGGGGTCGGATGAGAGGCATGGAGGTCTCTGGTTGGGGGGATCTATGGGGCTGGAATGGGGGTTCCCATGGATGGAGTCTCTGGGGGAGGTCTATGGGATGGAGGGGGGTCCCTGGGGGAGGTCTACAGGGGGGGGTCTATGGGGTGGAGGGGGGTTCCATGGGGG
>NC_048321.1:12378650-12379246 GCF_013100865.1 Trachemys scripta elegans
ACCCCCAGCCAGGGAAACCCTCCTCTACAGACCCCCCCCTCCACCCCATAGACCCCCCATAGACCTCCCCCAGGGACCCCCCTCCACCCCATAGATCCCCCTTCCACCCCATAGACCCCCCACAGCCAGGGACCCCCCCTTCCACCCCATAGATCCCCCATCTACCCCATAGACCTCCCCCAGGGACCCCCGCCCTATAGAACCCCAGCCAGGGACCCCCTCTTCACCCCATAGCTTCCCTCCACCCCATAGACCACCCAGGCACCCCCCTCCGCCCCATAGAACCCCAGACAGGGATCTCCCCTCCATCCCATAGCTTCCCTCCACCCCATAGAACCCCCCAGCCACCCATGGGACCCCCAGCCAGCGAAACCCTCCCCCATGGAACCCCCTCTCCACCCCATAGACCCCCCCTTAGACCTCCCCCAGGGACCCCCTCCGCCCCATAGAACCCCAGCCAGGGACCCCCCTTCGACCCCATAGCTTCCCTCCATCCCATAGACCCCCTCAGGGAACCCCCGCCACCCCATAGACCTCCCCCAGGGACCTCCCTCCACCCCATAGACCCCCCCAGCTGCCCATGGGACCCCCAGCCA
>NC_048321.1:12379985-12388354 GCF_013100865.1 Trachemys scripta elegans
CAAAGTCCAACAGACCCCAAAGTCTCTGTCCCTGGTCAGTGCAGCCCCAGAGTAAAAAGGGGGGCACACAGGATGTTAAGGGGCACCTTACGTGATCAGAGGCCGGCTGGCCGTCTCTCCGTAGGGTTCCACCACAGCCTTCACCACGAGCCAGTCCACTTCCTGCTGTCCCACAAACCGCTCCGCTCTACAAGCTGCTCCGCTCTGCTCACCGACCTGTGAGCCGCTCCAGCCATCCCCACAAACAGCTCCGCTCACCATTCCTTGGGCCGCTCCAACCGGCCCCACAAGGCTCCACACCGCTCACTGCTCTTCCAGTCATCCCCACAAATTGCTCCACCAGCTGCTTAGCAATATAGTTTCAGGCTCCCCCACTAGCTAACACAGCCTCAGTGATTTCAGCTCTTAGCAATTTCAGCTCATAGTAGGGGAGCCCCAGTGCTAGTGCACCATTGGCCCAAAGTGAATTCAGCTCAGCAGCCTGTAACTAGACTTCTCATGGAATCAAAGTTAGCTTGGACACTCACCAGTGGAGAGACAGTAGTGCAATTGGTGTTTCAGAGACTCTCCCATCAGATAAAAATGCCTATCCCCCATCCTCTCTCCATTCACTGGATTTTGTAACCCATGCCCCTTGTCAAGCAAGTGCTACTTAGGTAATGGTGAAGGACTCACTCAGTCCTTCTGTCATAGAACAGTTCCACTGGCCTTGATTCACAGAATCAGGGTAACAAAACTTTATTCTTCCTGCCCCAATAACAGAGAAACTGGGGATCCCACACCAGCCAAAGTAACCACTTTCAGTTGCTGTTGTCCCAGGCTAGGCGGGTGGGTGTGCCTATGCAAACAAGATCAGCCCCTGGAGTTCTTTTCCACACTCGCCATAATTCACCACCAGATGTCAGGGTGGAGCTCATCCGGACTCTGCTTACACTTTGTTGTAACATGTGTTGTTTGCCTGGACTGCTCAAGACCTGACTGCTTGTGTAGGAGGAATTCTGTGAGTTGGCTTCTTAAATCCCTTCCTGCTGTTTCCCATCTGATACTCCTTCATGAACCATAGGCTCCTTGATACAAGCTACGAAAGTGAGATCTGGGAAGAGTGTTGCCATTTTCATAATGTAATAAAAATGCTGTAATGATAAATAATAAATAGTGTGTAATAAGCATGTCATAAAAACAAATTTTATATTTCCACAATCACTGGAAATTTTATAATTTATACTCAGGTAAAGGAGAAAATCTCTGGAAATATTCATTTTTAGGAGGGGGTTCGCGAGACTTGACATTTTAGTGAAAGGGGTTCACAGGTTGTTAAAGTTTGGGAACCACTGCCCTAGGGTTACCATATTTCCACAATCAAAAAGAGGACACGGGGGGGACACGCTCCAACCCCGCCCCCATCCACTCCCTCCCACTTCCCGCCCCCTGACTGCCCCCCTCAGAACCCCCAACCCCCCTGCTCCTTGTCCCCTGACTGCCTCCTCCTGGGTCCCCTGCCACTAACTGCCCCCTAGGATCCCACCCCCTATCTAAGCCTCCCTGCTTCTTGTCCCCTGACTGCCCCCTCCTGAGAACCCCCCACCCTAACTGCCCCCCTAGGAACCTACCTGTCCCCTGATTGCCCCGACCCTTATCCACACCCCCGCCCCCAGACAGACCCCCGGGACTCCCATGGCCTATCCAACTGCTCCCCACCCCCTGACAGGACCCCCAGAACTCCCGACCCATCCAACCCCCTCTGCTCCCTGCCTGCCTCGACCCCTCTCCACACCCCCACCTGAATTTCCTGCAGCCCTCCCAGCCGCGCCTCGCTCTGCATGCGGGGGAAATCCCGGACATTTTTAGCTATTTACAAATTCCCCCCCGGACGCTTTTTTTAACCCAAAAAGCCGGACATGTCCGGGAAAATCCAGACGAATGGTAACCCTAGGTTCCCCCCAGGGATCGCATGGGGCCAATACTGGCCAGGACCTGGGAGTCCGTGACAAACTTCTTCTCCAGGTGCAATAACCCAGTGACGCGTGGCGTGAAGCCGGGACCCAAATTATCCCCAGATGGGGGTACGAGGTCAGTGTGACACATACACATTCGCCTCCCACCAGGCGCTCAGGGCCTCTCTCTCTGAGCTCATATCAAGCCTCGGGAGAGGAGCCCTGGGGCGACCCCTCGGTGGTCTGGCCGCGGGTGGCTGCAGGCGGATGGGAACGGCTGTGACTGTGGCGGGTAACGGCTCTGGAGGCCAGGCGGCCGATTGGAGCAAGATGCACGCCCCAGCCTCTAGGAAAGAGTCTAAGGCGGGAAACCCCGTAACATCTCCGCCCTGAACTGGTTTGAGCTGGTCCTTGTTTACCACTGCGCCACTGCTGACCGTTGAAAAGGGCGGGAAGCAGTCTAGCTAACCCTCGGGTCACATGACCAATACTCCATTTTGGATTCTAACATGGATGCCACCCACATACAATAAACAGTGATAATACAAACACAAACAAACTTTAGGATTTGGCCCCTAACAATAGTAAACCCCAAATGAACTTTCTTTAACAGAGGCTGAGCTAAGTATGCCTCGGGTGGTGTCATTTGAAAATTCATAATAGACTCATAGAATTTAAGGTCAGAAGGGACCATTATGATCATCTAGTCTGACCTCCTGCACAACGCAGGCCACAGAATCTCACCCACCCACTCCTGTAACAAACCCCTAACCTATGTCTGAGCTATTGAAGTCCTTAAATCGTGGTTTAAAGACCTCAAGGTGCAGAGAATCTTCCAGCAAGTGACCCACGCCCCACGCTGCAGAGGAAGGCAAAAAACCTCCAGGGCCTCTGCCAATCTGCCCTGGAAGAAAATTCCTTCCTGACCCCAAATATGGCGATCAGCTAAACCCTGAGCATGCGGGCAAGACTCACCAGTCAGACACCCAGGAAAGAATTCTCTGTAGTAACTCAGATCCCACCCCATCTAACATCCCATCACAGGCCATTGGTCATATTTACCGCTAATAGTCAAAGATCAATTAATTGCCAAAATGAGGCTATCCCATCATACCATCCCCTCCATAAACTTATCAAGCTTAGTCTTGAAGCCAGATAGGTCTTTTGCCCCCACTGCTCCCCTTGAAAGTCTGTTCCAGAACTTCACTCCTCTAATGGTTAGAAACCTTCGTCTAATTTCAAGTCTAAACTTCCTAATGTCCAGTTTATATCCATTTGTTCTTGTGTCCACATTGGTACGGAGCTTAAATAATTCCTCTCCCTCCCTGATATTTATCCCTCTGATATATTTAAAGAGAGCAATCATAACCCCCTCAGCCTTCTTTTGGTTAAGGAAAACAAACCGAGCTCTTCGAGTCTCCTTTCATAAGACAAGTTTTCCATTCCTCGGATCATCCTAGTAGCCCTTCTCTGTACCTGTTCCAGTTTGAATTCATCCTTCTTAAACATGGGAGACCAGAACTGCACACAGTATTCCAGATGAGATCTCACCAGTGCCTTGTATAACGGTACTAACACCTCCTTATCGCTACTGGAAATACCTCGCCTGATGCATCCCAAGACCACAATAGCTTTTTTTAACGGCCATATCACATTGGCGGCTCATAGTCATCCTGTGATCAACCAATACTGCGAGATCCTTCTCCTCCTCTGTTACTTCAAACTGATGTGTCCCCAATTTATAATCAAAATTCTTATTATTAATCCCTAAATGCATGACCTTGCACTTTTCACTATTAAATTTCATCCTATTACTATTACTCCAGTTTACGAGGTCATCCAGATCTTCCCGTATGATATCCCGGTCCTTCTCTGTATTGGCAATACCTCCCAGCTTTGTGTCATCCGCAAACTTTATTAGCACATTTCCACTTTTTGTGCCAAGGTCAGTAATAAAAAGATTAAACAAGATTGGTCCCAAAACCAATCCCTGAGGAACTCCACTAGTAACCTCCTTCCAGCCTGACAGTTCACCTTTCAGTATGACCCGTTGTAGTCTCCCCTTTAACCAGTTCCTTATCCACCTTTCAATTTTCATATTGATCCCCCGCTCTACCCGCACCTGGGTCCCGGCCTCCTGCTGGGCCCAGTCTGTCTGGGTTTCCTGGGTGAAGGCGGTCCCGGCGACGGTCTGGGTCCTGACCTCCTTTGGGGTCCCCTCTGTCCCGGCTGCCGCCTCTACCTCCAGTCCTGACCCTCCTGGGTCTACAGGCACTTCCTCCAGCCTCTCCTCAGTTCTTCTGAGGGGGCAGTGCCTCTTTATATGCCCGGATGCCCGGCAGCCCCAGAAGGCATCCCGCCTCCATGCTGCCCCAGACCTCGGCATCTTTCTTTTATCCCTCACCGGCCAACCCTCCCTGAGTTGCCCTGGGCCGTGTTCCCGGGGCCAGGGCACTCCCGCTCCAGGTGTCCCCTCCACCCGCACGCCCAACACGCCCGCAGCCGCTGGGGTTCCCTCATCCCGCGACTGCTTGAGGGCTCAGGCACTGTCTCGTTTCGGGGTGAGGTCCTCTGCCTCCAGCCCCGTAGGGACAGTCCCATAGTACGTGTCTTCTCTGACCTCAGGCATAGCAAACCCTTGCCCCGGGCCCCCTGGCCCTGGTGCTCCGCGGCTCACGCCCTCCGCGGTCTCCTTTAACCTCCCTCATGAGGAGTGTTCGCAGGGCCCACTGCCCCTCTGCCAGCTGGCCAACCTGCACTTGGAGGGCCCATACCACCTCCCACAATCCATCCTGGGTCTCTCGGCCCCCCTTCAGGCCATCAGCCCCCTTCTATGGGGGCGCTGATCCCGGGCCCCACCCCGGGACAACACCTGGAGTCTCCGCAAAGTACACCCCGGTGTATGTAGGATCCATCGTCCCTGCTTGTCTCTGCACCACAATGTCCAGGCAACAGTCCCACAGTCCTTGCCCTGGCCCCTTGTGTCAGGGGCCGACCGCTTATGCCCACATTCTCCACCACTATGTAAGGGGTTGGACTCACCCCTGGAGCGCCTCCTGCTGGTCTCTTACAGGAATTAGCTCATTGACCCAGGAGCGCCCTCTGCAGGCCGGTGATCCACCTTACCACTGGCCCTGTGTCCCTCCCTAACCCTGGTGCCCTTTTAGCTGGGGTGCTGCCCCCTGGCAGTAACCCCTTTCTCTCAGGGTCTCCCCTCCCAGGGGAACCCCTACCCACTAACCTCACCTCACCTCACCACTGGCTACTGCCAGTCACCATCTAGCCCCACTCCCTGGGGCAGACTGCAGTGTCAGCCACTCATCATCGGCAAGGTTGGGTCTGGACCTGCTGCCCCTCTCTGGAACCCAGTGCCTCTCCAGGGCCTTGGACAAGGCCCTGCAGCCTGGGGAGTTGCCAGCCTGGCACTCCCCAGCCCCTCTGGCCTTTCCCCAGCCCTGCCTCACTCTAGGTACCCTGAGCATCCCAACAGCCAGGCCCTTCTCTCTCTGAAGGCAGAAAGAGACTGTGTGGGCTTCTGGCTCGCAGCCTCTTATAGGGACCAGCTGGGCCTGATTGGGGTGTGGCCCCAGCTGTTACTGCCTTCCCCAGTCAGCCCCGGTTTTCCTTCCCAGCCTCAGCCTTCTCCCAGGGCTGGCTTTAACCCTTTCTGGGCCAGAGCGGGTGACCACCCTGCTACACTATAATATCTGGTTTCACTTCCTGCACCAGTAGCTCTAGTTCCTCCATTTTGTTACCTAGGCTCCTCACATTGGTGTACAAACATCTTCATTTTTGCCATTTGGCTTCACTGACATTCTTTACCCGATTAGGCCCAGACATTCTACCGCCAGTATCACCTATTAGACTGGTATCTACACTGCCCTTCCTCCGTATGTCCATTCTCCTACCCACGGCTGTATCCTTTCTTACTTTGTTTTCTTCCTTCCCAATGTTAAATTCCAGCGTGGAGATTACGTGGACGTCTCCCAACCATCTCCCCCAAATTCCTAGTTTAAAGCTCTCTTCATCAGTTGTGCCAGCCTCCATCCTAGAAGTCTATTTCCCTCCTTACTCAGGTGAAGTCCATCCCGAGAGAACAGTCCTCTGTCCATGAATGCTTCCCAATGGCCATACATCCCAAAGCCCTCCTTATAGCACCACTGCCTGAGCCATCTGTTCATCGCCAAAATCTTGTCACACCTTTGTTGCCCTTCTCTAGGAACAGGCAGAATCCCACTGAAGATCACCTGAGCTTCGATTTCCTTAAGCGTCTTCCCCAGCCTGCCATAGTCTCCCTTGATACGTTCCAGCGAGACTCTAGCCATATCATTTGTTCCCACATGAAGGACAATCAGCGGATTCTTTTCTGCTCCCGTTAGGATCCTCTTCAGCCTCAGGTCCACATCCCGTATCTTAGCACCCGGCAGACAGCACACCCTTCTGTTCTCCGGATCAGCTCTAGTTACAGGCCTGTCTATTCTTCTCAGTAAGGAGTCCCCAATCACATAGACCTGCCTTTTCCTGGTGATGGTGCGATTCTCCAGTCTACCTCCTGCTCCCTCTGGCTGCAAATCCTCTTGATTTCTATTCACCCTTGCCATCCTCTGCAACCCATCCTGTATCCTCCTGGGGCTCATATTTGGTGTTGTTATCTCCATTGACTCTTCCCCTCTTCCCAAAGGACCAGCTGCTCTTCTCTTCTTCCTTGTCCTCTCGCCTTCAGCGACCACCTGCTGTGCCCCTTCTTCATTTTCCAACTCCGCAAACCTGTTCCGGAGCTCTATTTCTCCTTCCCTAGCCCGTCTTTTCCTCTGCCTGGTTCTCTTAGTCACATGCTTCCACTTTCCTCACCCAGCAGCCTCCCCTCAGAGTTCTTTGGTCCTGCTTCCATCTGCAAGTCGGAGCTTTTTCCTTCAGCCTCCTCATGTCTTTGCTCCATCATCTGCTCGAACCCCCTTCTAAACTCAACCAGAGTTTCCACCTGCATCTCCAGTCCTCGGATCTTTTCTTCCATCAGCTCTATCAGGCGGCACTTCATGCAGACGAAACTCTTTTCAGGTACCCCCTCCAGGATCATGTACATGCCGCAGCTTCCACATCCATTGTGTCTTCCACTGCTGCCTCTATATCGGTCGTAGCCTTCCCTCCTAAAACCTGTTAGTCCGTGAAACACACACCAAACCGCCACCACCCACAGCAAACCAAACCCCATCGGGCACCAAAACACCCGCAGAACACAACCCCCTCCCTTCACTAGCCTGTGTATTCCTCTGCCTGCCTCTCTGAGTCTCCCCCGCAAACTCCCACTGAAACTCCCCTATTCACAGCTCTGTTGGTTCCTGTACCGCTGCAGCTGTCTATGCCGCTGCCTGACTGGCTGGCTACCGTTATAGGACCCCTAATCTGCTGAACATTATTGTCCCGCTGAAATACGGGTAGCAATGCTGTGGATGAAGTTATAAGATTCTACAGTACGATTGTTACTGTAATTCTGGGTAACGCCCACGCACCAGTTTTTCAGAGACAAAGGCACGCAGGCTCCAGACAGCTGTTAACGAGCCATTGTCCAGCTAGTATGGGGCGGGGAGAGGTATAAACAAGAAATGTACATTTCATCGCTGTGGGGGTTCAAATCCCGCATCCACTGCTTGTCGCCTGCACCCCAGCTGCGGGACTCCTCAAAGAGGACAGCGGTATGAAAACAAGAGACAGTGCCCTGCGTTTTACCTCTCCTCTTCTTCCATGTGTCGACCGAAACCACCAGGAGACATCTGAAGCCAATGAACTGAGGAAGGAGGGGACCCCAGGCTGCAAGGACAGCCAGCCTGTGAAAGGAACTACTGCTTAGGATGCGACAAATCGTGCCGGAGTGAATCAGGTTGTGTTAATATTCCCTCGACACCGGCGTGGGTGGGAACCGCAGTTGGGGACTCCAGGGCTGGGGCAGGACATTGGCCTTTGCTGAGCTGACGGATCCATCCGGCACCGGGAGCGGACAGAGCCATGCACGAGGCAGATCTCCAGCGGGGAGCTGGAGGGAGGCAGGGATCGAGTACTTGCTGGGGTCGCTCTGCAGTTTAATTCGTGAGGAGCCGGCTAGTGGCGCAAGCCACAGGCTGGAGGCTGGGTGTGGGCGGAGGCTGGAGTTGGGGGCACGTCGCCAGCAACGCAGCATCTTGGGCTGGAGGGCGGAGGGGACACGGCTGCTCCCCAGCCCAGCTCGCACCCCAGACAGCATCACCCCGGTCAGACGTGCACATTCCCAGCAGCTGGGGTGAAAACCAGAGCCGGGGTGTGGGAGGCCCAGGGGCTGAGCGCACAGGCTGTGGGGGAGAGACGCAGAGACAGGGCACTGCCCCCAGCTCTGTGTGCACATGGCTGGGGGGCAGGCGGGACGCCGGACTAGAGGGGCCCGTGGGTCTGCGCTGTGTGGTG
>NC_048321.1:12390995-12419429 GCF_013100865.1 Trachemys scripta elegans
ATGGGCGGCTGGGGAGGTCTATGGCGTGGAAGGGGGATCTATGAGGTGGAGGGGGGTCCCTGGGGGGGTCTATGGGGTGGAAGGGGGATCTATGAGGTGGAGGGGGGTCCCTGGGGGGGTCTATGAGGTGGAAGGGGGATCTATGAGGTGGAGGGGGGTCCCTGGGGGAGATCTATGGGGTGGAGGGGGTCCCTGGGGGAGGTCTATGGGGTGGAGGGGGGGTTCTGTAGAGGAGGGTTTCCCTGGCTGGGGGTCCCATGGGCGGCTGGGGGGGTCTATGGCGTGGAAGGGGGGGTCCCTGGCTGGGAGTCTATGGGGTGGAAGGGAGGGTCTATGGGGAGGAGGGCAGCGCCCCGCCCCTCACCCCGCGCTCCGAGCGGCCCCGCTCGGCCCCTCCATGGTCCCGGCTCCGTGGGCGGAATAAACCGATCAGCGCCACGCGGTGGGGCGTGGCTAGACGGGCGGAGGGCGGAGCTTGTGGCGAGATGGGGCGGAGCCTGGAGAAAGGCTGTAGGAGATAGGGCGGAGCTTCGTAGGGGACGGGCGGGACCTGAAAATGACCGGGGGCGGTGACATGGATGGGAGGGGACTATGGTTCTTTGGGGCGGGGCCTATTGGGATGTGGGCGGGACCTACGCCTATTTGGGGCGGGGCTTAGCGAGATGGGGTTTCTAACTCTGCAGCTTCTCCTGCCAGCTGGGCCCCTGGGGTAGCCCAAATCCCCCCAACTGCGCACAGGAGATGGGGGGTGGGCTCTGCCCCACCGGCAGCTGCTTCAGCCCCCTGGCCTGGCCACCCTGGGCTGGGGGAGTTGGCCCAGCAGCCAGTCGCTGCCTACCGGGATTAGTGGGGGGCTGGGCTAATCTGGTTTATGAGGGGGAGGGGGGCAGCCCACTGTGGGGAAGGGGAAGGCCAGGATCAGGGCCCCTGGCATGTGGGGAAAAGGATCAGGGCCCCTGAGGAGGGGATCAAACTCTGGTCTGGGGGGTAGGTCCTTAACACAGAGAAATGGGGGAGGGGTCCAGTGTGCAGCAAAAGGGGGGGCAGGGTGGAGTGGGGGGAAATTGCACCCCAATGCCCCCTGCAGAGGGGTGGTTCCCCCCATGGGAATTTCACCCAGAACCCCCCTCTCCATCCACATACCCCCAGCCTGGGGTCTCTGGGGCAGCAGAGAGGGAGGGGGAGCCAGGCTGTCCGGGGAGGGGGTGCCAGGTGTTTGGGGGTGAACTGGGCTTGGACTCCCCAAATATGGGGAATGGGGTGGGGTATTAGGGTAAGGAAGGGGGAATTTGGGGGGTCTCCCTAGGGAGAAGGGGGGCAGTAGGGGGGCCCGGCTAGACTGGGTCAACCCAGGATTTAGGGGTGGGATGATCCGACACCCCCCACCCCATCCATCCAGAGACTCCCTGAGCAAACTGGGACAATATCTCACCATAGCACCCAATAAGCTGCCCAGGGGCATCGGGGCCAGCCCTGACTGCCAGGGGAGAGCCCCCACCCTGCCCTGTTTCCTGCAGCACAGCGCCCCCCAGCGCCGTGCCGGGGCATCGGCGTCAGCCCCCGGGACTCGGGCTCTGAGGGCTACAGCAATACAAACAATGACTAGGAATACAAATTTATTCATTACAAATAGCTCCCTTTTTAAAGGGGATTTATATGAAAACATTCCCACCCCGGAGCGAGTTTATACTGAAATTAGCAGAGGAGTGTGGATCTGATGATGTACTCACTAGTACCCCCTGCGGCAGGGAAGTAGATATGTTCTAGCGTGTGTCATGTCCCCTATAGTGCTCAGAATGAGAGGGATTCTCCGTAACTCCCAGGCACTGGCAGCTGGGTTCTATCCCAGCTCTTGCTGTGAAATTCACAGGCAGACCCCTCCGGCCCCACCCCACATCCCTCTGCCAGTTTATCTCCATGCCCTGCAGATGAGGGAGGAGGGGATTCAGACTCCATGGCGGCAATGGGGCTGCTTAATGTCCTTGTGGTGGGGAGGGTAATGGGGGTGTCCGCCCTACTGGGAACGGAGCTGAGAACCTCGCCGTCATTACACACAGCCATTCGGATGGGAATAATCTGGGGCCGGATGGGAGCCAGCACCCCCAAGCAGGGAAAGGCCCATTCCCATTCCCTGCCCCCCTGAGCCAGCCAGCCCCCCACCCAGGGGCTGGATTGGTGCCAGTGGCCCCTAGAGGGGAAAGGTCCCATTCCCCGTCCCCCTGAGCCAGCCAGTCCCCCAACCTGGGCCTGGATGGGCGCCAGCGCCCCCTACAGGGGAAAGGCCCCGTGTCCTGTTTCCAGCTCCCCTAAACACCTAAGTTACCCTACAGCTTTACCCAGATGGCATCATGGGGGATCTGAGTGAGTGTCTCCCCCCGGTGGCGGGAAGGAGCCTAGTAGCGAGATGTGCAGCTCCTAGCACCTTTCATTCCTTCTCCCCCAGGAGGGCGCTGATCTCTCTCCTCAGCTCTCGGATTCTGGCCCGGGCCTCGGGGCTGGTCCTGGATTCGTCCAAGTCCCGGAGGACGGAGACGATGCAGCGCAGGGCGTCGGCGTTCTTCACGGCGTCCATCTGGTCGGGGTCGGCCTTGATCTCTTCCACCCAGTCCAGGTAGGCCTGGAGCAGGCCCATGTCGCTCTCGAACGTGCTGATCACCTTCAGGCCTGGCTTGCGACGGCTCAGCTCCGACAGGATCCGCTGCCCGGCCTCGCTCAGCCGGTTCCCCACGATGCTGCCCAGAGGCGGGGGACAACACATCAGGGGATCGCAAAGATGCAGCTGCCTCTGGGGTGCAGCGGCCGGTTTATATTGGGATTGCTCGCTGGGGGCTGGCAGCGGTGGAGCCATTGTATATATTGGGCGCTGAGATGCGGCTGCTGCTGCTGGGGTGCAGCATGAGGGCTAGTTATACAGGGATCCCTCACTCAACACTGAAGTGCGGCCACCTCTGTGGTGGAGCGTGCGGGCTGTTTATACAAGGACCCCCTCACCCGGTGCAGAGATGCAATATTGGGGCCAGAACTGACTGCTAGGGGAGAGTCCCCATCCCACCCCTGCAGCACAGCGCCCCCTAGTGCCACCCAGGGGCATCGGGGCCCTGCAGCACAGCGCCCCCTAGTGCCCCGCAGGGGTATTGGGGCCAACCCTGACTGCCAGGGGAGAACCCCCATCCCACCCCCTGCAGCACAGCGCCCCCTAGCGCTCCGCAGGGGTATTGGGGCCAACCCTGACTGCCAGGGGAGAGCCCCCATCCCATCCCTGCAGCACAGCGCCCCCTAGCGCCACCCAGGGGCATCGGGGCCAGCCCTGACTGCCAGGGGAGAGTCCCCATCCCACCCCCTGCAGCACAGCGCCCCCTAGTGCCATGCTGGGGCTCCGGGCCAGCCCTGCCTGTCAGGGGAGAGCTCCCCTCGCCGCACAGAGCCCTCTGCAGGGAGCTGTTGGCACTCACGTCAGGAGCCGGAGGGTGCTGTTGGCCAGGAGACAGGGCAGCAGGTTGTCCAGGCCGCTGTCGGTGATGCCGGTGATGTCCAGGTACAGCTCCTCCAGCGTGCGGTTCTCCCGCAGGGCCTCCCACAGCCGCCTCGCCCCCTCCGATCCCAGGCAGTTCCCGCACAGTCTGCAGGGAAGCAGAGCGACGGGATCCACTCGAGGGCGGGGAAGGGGCCACCTCAGAAATCCCCTCCAGCCTGACAACTCTGGGTGCATCCCAGCCCTGAACCCCAGAGAGGGGGGCTCGCGCCCCATGGCCCAGCCAGCCCTTGGCATCTCTTTTGGGGCTGCCAGCAAAGGGGTCAGTTAGTATCTGAGGGGGGAGAGGGGGAGTCCCTGTCCCTGCTGGGAACGGGGCTGAGACCCAGCAAACTCAATTCCCATATGGAGTTAGAAGGGCTCAAAGCCCATTTTCTGCCCCCCTGAGCCAGCCAGTCCCCACGCTGGGGCTGGATCAGAGCTGGGGCCCCCTAGAGGGGAAAGCCCATGTGCCCCATTGCCCCCCCCCCCGCCCCTGCCAGCCTGCGCCCCATCCTGGGGCAGTGGTCACTCACAGCAGCCGTTTCACTTGGCACTGGGGGGATCTCAGCACCTCAGCCTCTATGACGGCTGCCTCCTTGTCCAGAGAATTGTAGCGCAACCTACAGAGGAGTGGTCAGCGTGAGAGGGGACCGGAGCACCGAGCACCCCCCGCTCCCGGAGCCTAGGATAGAACCCAGGAGCCCTGGCTCTTAATCCCCCCCCCCCCGCCGCTCTAACCACTAGACCCCCACTCCCCACCCACAGCCAGGGATAGAACCCAGGAGTCCTGACTCCCAGCCCCCCTTGCTCTAACCACTAGGCCCCCTCCCAGAGCTGGGGCTAGAACCCAGGAGTCCTGGGTGGCGTGCACGCGCACACACACACACACACACGCACACACACTCACTGCAGCGTCTCGCAGCGGTGCAACAGCCCCCGGATCCTGCGCAGCCCAGCCATGCCCATGTTGCTGTAGCTCAAGTTGAGGTTCTTCACTCTCCCGGGCTCGGAGGCCCCCAGCACGTAGGCCAGGGCGGCGCAGTCGGCTGGATTGAGGGTCACCTTGAAGAGGTTGACGTCCTCCAGCTCGCGGGCCACCCGGCCCGTCACCCCCTCCTGGCGCAGCTCCGCCACGCAGTGCAGGAGCGAGAGGAGGCGCCTCTCGGTGTCTCCCCTGAGCTTCCTCCCCAGCCAGTCCGCCACGGGCCCCAGCACGTCTCCGGAGAAGCCTGCGGCCAACCCCTCCAGCTTCCCCTCCATCCTGGAGGTCAGCAGCCCCATGAAGAACCTGGCGAACATCTGGAGATTGTCCCACCGGGGCTGGTGGCCCCTCAGGAGCTGCCTGGTGGAGTGGAGGAGACTGGATTCGCCTGGTGACGTCCAGGAGGGCTCCGGGTCCCCGTCCTGCTGGGCCAATCCCTCCCACCAGAGATCCAGGCAGGACGTGAGGTCCTCGGCGCCAGGATCCAGGGCAGCCACGCAGTAGAGCGCGGCCAGGAACTCCTGCACCGTCAGGTGGAAGAAGCAATAGACCTGGTGGTCTTCTCTGGAGAAGATGGGGTTGAAGAAAGTGCCCGGAAGGTCTTGGGGGTCGAATCCGAATTCCCGCAGCTCAGCTGGGGTGAAGAGGATCTTGCCGGCCAACAGGGCGGCGTACGCCAGGCGCCCCAGGTGCAGGACCAGCTGCCCGGCACCCGGCTCCGGAGACCAGCTGCGACCCAGGATGGTGGCCATATAGCAGCGATAGACCTCGGTGATGGTGGTGGGCGGAGATGGGTCAGCTGCCTGGCCGGCGGGGAAGAACTCCCCCAGGGCGGTGCATAAGATGAAGCAGTAGAGGGGGATGAAGCAAAGCCCGGCTAAGCCTTGGTGGCCGGAGATGTAGCCCTGCACGGCAGCGGCTCGCTCGGCATCCCGGAAGAACCGGTGGAAGTAGTCCTCCACCTGGTCCTCGTCAAAGCCGAGGATCAGCAAGCGGCGATCAAAGGGGATGCCGGAGAGGGCCGGGCACGGCCGGGACGTCACCACGACGGCCGCCCCGGGCAGCAGGGTCCCGTCGAGGAGTCCCCGCAGCAGCTCCTTGACGTGGGCCGGGTGGCCGGGCCGGTGGCGGGGAGTTCCGCCTTCCAGCGGGTGCCGGAATTCGTCCAAACCGTCCACGAGGATGAGGAGGTCCCCTGGCCGCGCCAGCAGCTCGGGCAGCACCTCCTGGAGGTGGGGACGCTTGGCACAGATCAGCCCCTCCAGCGTGACTGGGCTGGACATCACGCTGAGCTCCCGGCAGGAGAAATCCAAGGCGCAAAGGGGGCCCTGGAACGCCGCGCCCAGCGCCCAGTCGTGCAAGATCTTCTGCACGGTCACGCTCTTGCCGATGCCAGCGGCGCCGCTCAGGGCCACCCGGCGGGGGGCCTGGGTCTCGGTGGGCAGCGGGGCCAGGGGGGGGGGGGGGGGGGGCCGGGGGGGGGGGTGGGGCGGGAGGAGGCGGGCGCGGTGGGCGGCCAGGGCCAGGTGCTCGTGCCCGGGGGGGGCGGTGGGGCTGGAGTTGTCCAGCAGCAGCAGCGGGGTGTAGCGGATCTCGAGGAGGCCGCAGGAGCGGGCGTCACAGGCGTTGGTGCACAGCTGCTGGGTATGCCGCAGCAGAGAGGCCCGGTGCCGCTGCAGGACAGCTGGGGGGAGGGGAGGAACAGCTGTGGGGGGGTCGAGTGTCTGCACCCCCCCCCAGACCCCTGGGTCTGCCCCTCACGCCTCGATCCGCCTCCTAACTCCTCCAGCCCTCCCAGCCCCCAGTCCTTCTGCACTATCTGTCCCCCCCAATCCCCCCTCTCCCAGGCCTCCCTCAACCCCCATCTTTGCCCCCAATCCCTCTGTAACTCCCCCATCTCTGCCCCCAAATCCTCCCCTCAACCCCCATCTCTGCCCCTGCCTCGCCCCCAACCCCAAGATCCTTTCCCAACTCCCCTAACCTGACCCACCATCCCTGGCCCTGCCCCCAACCCCCGACCCTCTCTCCCACCCCTCCGTCCCTCCCCACAACTTTCCCTCCTTTCCCCAGGCCTGTCACCCCAACTTGCTCCCCTGCTTCCAACACCCTGACCCTCCCCCTGACCTCCCTCCCCAACCCAGCCCCCTCACTCCATACCTTTCAGCGGGGCGCTCGGGGCCTTTCGGAAGTTCAGGTTCCCGGTGCGCTCCTCACCTGTTGGACAAGGGACAAGTGTCCTTGTTGCTTGGGGGAAGGACCCAAATCCGGGCCCCAGAGCTGGGCTGTGCCAAGCCTCTCCCTGCCCACCCCTCCTCCATGACATCCAGCTGTGGCCTCAGAACTGGGGAGAGAACCCAGGAGTCCTGGCTCCCAGCTGCCTCCCACTCTCACCACCAGACCCCACTCCCCTCCCAGAGCTGAGGATAGAACCCAGGAGTCCGGGCTCCCAGCCCCCACATGCTAACCACTAGACCCCATTCCCCTCCCAGAGCTGGGGAGAGAACCCAGGAGCCCTGGCTCCCAGCCCCCCCATGCTAACCACTAGACCCCATTCCCCTCCCAGAGACAGGGATAGAACCCAGGAGCCCTGGCTCCCAGTCCCCCTATTCTGACCACTAGACCCCATTCCCCTCCCAGAGACAGGGATAGAACCCAGGAGTCCGGGCTCCCAGTCCCCCTATTCTAACCCACTAGACCGCACTCCCCTCCCAGCCTGTCTTGAGCTGATGATCCCGCATTGATAATTGTTCCTGAGGTTGGTTGGTGGCAGGGGGGGTCTCACCTGGCGGCTCTGGGGTTGGCTCATACTTCTTGGTGTGTTTCCGCAGGATTTTCCGCAGGAATGTGTGGTTGGATTTCGGAGGGTTGGGATTGTCTGCAAAAGAAAGATGGATGGAGATAAAAATAGTGGTTGGATGGGTGGATGGCTATAAAAAAAAGAGAGTTGGCTGTATGAATATTAAAGAAAGGTGGCTGGATGTGTGGATGGATGGATATCAAAAGGAGAGTCGGATGAGTAAATAGATACGAGAAAGATGGACAGCTGGAAGGTTGGATGGGTGGGTGGATGGATATAAAATGACAGATGGGTGGAAGAAGGCTGCAAGTCTGGATGTGGGGATGGATGGAAATAAAAGTGGTGGATGGAAGGCTGGCGGTGTGGGTGGATGGACGTAAAGAAGATGGATGGATGGGTGGAAGGTTGCATGGATTGAAGGCTGGATGCGTAGATGGATGGAAGGTGGATGGACGTTGGTTAGGTGGATAGATATAAAAAGACATGGATGGAAAAGGTTGGATGAATGGAAGGTTGGAAGGGTAGATGGATGGAAGGTGGATGGGTAGATGGATTGAAGGCTGGATGGATGGTTGGAGGGATATAAAAAGGATGGGACGAGGCTGAGAAGGGGCCAGTTAACTGTGTAGGCCACAGCTAAGGGGAACTGAGCGGCTGAAGTAACCCCTGACTGGTGATGGAGCCCGGCTGAGCGGGAACAGGTGGGGCTGGGATAAAGCCAGGAAACTCGCAGCAGAAGGGGGCTGCAAGGAAGGAGCCTGCAGCCACTGTCTGGACGTTAGCGAGGGAAGGAAGGGAGCCGGGGGAGAGGGGCAGGGAAAGGCCAGCGAGGTTTAAGCTGGTGCAGACCTTGGCTGTGGATTAGAAGGTTGCTGGGCTGGAACCTGGAATAGAGGCTGGGTCCGTGTTACCCACCAGCCCCTGGGGAAGTGGTGCCACCTGGGCAGTGACTGAGAAGACAGCTGGAGACAGTTACTATGGAAAGACTTTGATACCCTGGAAGGGGGAAAACCCAGGGTGAGCTGGCCAGAGGGCCGAGCCTTGAAGGGAGAGCACTCGGAGTCTGAGAGTGAGAGTGAGAGAGAGAGAGACAGCAGGGGGCGCAACCCTGCAGAAGGGGCATCGGACCTGGAAAGCACTAATCCTCCAAGGGGCCAGGAGGAGGCGCTCCAGTGGTGAGTAGAGAACCCTGTGATGGGTGGATGGATATAAAGAAGTTGCATGGGTGGATGGATGGATATAAAGAAGGATAATTGGATGTATGTATGGGTAGCAGTAAAAGAAGGATGGATGGAAAGTTGGATGGGTGGATGGATAGTTGGGGGGTTGGATGGGTGGGTGGGGGGGTTGGATGGATAGATGGAAAAAAGGGCAGTTATTTGTATGGATAGCTATAAAAGAAGGATAGGTGGAAGGGTGGGTGGGTGAATGGAACTAGAGAATGATGGGTGGAAGGTCGGGTGGAAGGTTGGATGGATGGACGGATGGATGGGGGGGGTTGATGGATGGATGGGTGGATGGAAATAGAGAAGGATGGGTGGACGGGTGGGTGGATCGGAAGGCTGGCTGGGTACAGAAAGACGGAAGGATGATGGATATCAAACAGGCTGTTTGGACGGCAGGTTGGAGGGACATAAAACCACGGCTGGCCACGTGGAAGGCTGTAAAAGAAAGCCGGGTAGACGGAGGGATGGTTGAAGATGGAAAGCTGGAGGAAGGGATGGGAAAGACACCTGGACACAGCGATGGCTGACGTGAGGCAGAACCTTATGGCGTTCCTGTGATTTCTCCCAAATTACAGATGCAGCCCCCAGTGCCAGCCCCCCTGAGCCAGGCAGTGCCCCACGGCTGGGGCTGGATGGGAGCTGGCGCCCCCTGGAGGGGACAGGCCACGTGTCCCACCCCCCTGAGCCAGGCAGTGCCCCACCCTGGGGCTGGGTGGGAGCTGGTGCGCCCTAGAGGGGACAGGCCCCGTACCTGGTTGCAATGGAGGACACGGTCTCTTTTTCTCCGGGTACTTCTCCTTCAGCCATTGCTGGAGCTCGGCGCCGTATTCCTCCTGCAGCTCCCGCAGCGCCTCCAGGAAGCACCGGCTCCGCTCGACACCCTGGCTGACCGACTCCAGCAGCGCGATGACCTGGTTCATCTCGGGGGCCGTCTCCAGCAGGTTGAAGTACTCGTCCTGGCTCAGCACCTTGGTGTCGTGGAGCCGACGCAGCAGGGGCTGGGGGTTCCCCTTAATCCAGCAGAGCAGGGCCTGCCGGTGCTGCTGGATCAGCTCGGGGTAATGCTGGGGGGCAGGCATCTGCTGGGGAGAGACAGAGAGAGAACCCAGGAGTCCTGGCTCCCAGCCCCCCTCCCCTGCTCTAACCACTATCCCCCACTCCCCTCCCAGAGCCAGGAAAATGCGATGAATAGTCTAAATTGGAGGGGAGAGCGCCCCGTCCTGAGCCCCTAGCGCTGCCCTGGGGCATTGGGGCCAGCCCTGACTGCTGGGGGAGAGCCCCCCGCCCTGCAGCACAGCGCCCCCTAGCGCTGCCCTGGGGCATTGGGGCCAGCCCTGACTGCTGGGGGAGAGCCCCCAGCCCTGCAGCACAGCGCCCTCTGCAGCTGGTCTCCCGTCCTGTCACCCACCCAGCCGATCCTGGCTTGGCAGCTCGGCTGGGCTGTGACAGGGGGTGGATGATGTGGGGAGGGCGGGGTGGGGCGGGGCATCTTATCTCCGCTCATTCCAAGGAGCAGAGAACTTGACCTTCATTCCACTGCTACAGCCCTCCAGTCACTGAGCGGGGGGTGGGGTGACTGGGGGGAGGGGCAGGGAATGGGGATCCAGCCCCAGTGGGGGATTCACTCTGGGCTCCTTCAGTGTCATGGTCCTGTCTGTGAAGTGAGTGTGTCCAGTCTCAGCCCTGTCCCGGGAGATGGACCACGTCCCCCCAGGGGAGCTCACCACCCCCTTGCCAGCAGCCCCAGCAGACAGGTGAGGGCCGGATCTGGGCCATGGGGACTGAACTCCCAGCCCCGCCCCCGCTCTAACCCACTAGACCCCCCTTCCCCCTGAGCTGGGATAGAACCCAGGAGTCCGGGCTCCCTCCCAGCCCCCTCTGCTCTAAGCATTAATCCCCCACCCCTCCCAGAGCCAGGAGAGAACCTAGGCATCCTGGCTCCCCTGCTCTAATCACTAGGCCCCATCCTGCTCCCGGTGGGACAGGGCAGTGGTGTTGTGGGTCCTACCTGGGTCCAGCTGGGTCTGCAAAGCCCCTGCGCCCTGCTGCTCCCGGGGCGGGGCAGGATCTCAGCTCTACCGAGAGCAACCTTTGGCTCAATCATTAACCACAATCAGCAAAGGCCTTGCTGGGTAATAGCCCCTCCCTCCCTGGGTGATAGCCAGGACTCCTGGGTTCTCCCCCTAGCTCTGGGAGGGGAGTGGGGTCTAGTGGTTAGAGCAGGGAGCGTTGCTGAGGTCGGTGCTTTTAATGGCTGGTAACAGAGGAAGCAGTTTTGGGGGGAAGAGCTGGGCCCAGCCTGGGTCAGGGGGCAGAAGTGGGACTCTGGGGGGCTGTGCAGGGAGCTCTGTGTTTTTCCTTGATGTGGTGTCTGCTCTGGTCTCCGCTAGTCACCTGGCAACGAGCCCTCCCCCAGCTCTACCGGTGCCCCTCACTCCCGACCCACAGCCCCTGCTAGCCCAGCCCTTGGCCCCCCCCCCCCCCCCCCCCCCCCCCCCCCAAGCCCTGCCGGTGTCCCTCACTCCTGACCTCTTCCCTCTCTCTGTTCTGTTTGTAGCTCTAACTGTTCAGTGTAATTTGCGTGTATGTGTCTGTGGAGCAGCGTGTGTGTTAATCTGTCGCCTTATCGGTGCCGCGAGACCATTCCAAGTGGAGGCCTTTGCCCTGTGAATATCTCCTTGTGTGAAACCCCCGGCAGTGTCACACCTGCCCCGTGTCACAACCACACCCGCAGCGTGTCTCAGACACACACACGCTCTGCCTGGCCTGCTGCCGCAGGGAAGGGGACGCAAACATGGACACACACTCACACTCTGTCTCTCTCCTGCTTTATTCCAGCAATGCCGGGCCAAAGATGGGGATGTGTAGGGGGTGGGAGCCCCTAGGTGTCCCCCCCCAATGCCCCTCCACGGCATGTGCCAGAGCAGACATGGGACTTGTGGGGAAGCGGGGGGGGGGGGGGGGCGGGAGCTGCAGCTCACAGATTCAGCCGGGCCCCAGGGCGACAGTGAAGCAATTATTTATAGTTGGCCGGAGCGCAGAGAGGACGGAGAGAAAAGGAGGGCAAGAGGAAGCCAGCGAGAGCCAGGCTTGGGCCAGCTTTGGGGGCGCTGGGATCCGGCCGGACGCCGGCCCTGCCTGGTGAGCTCCCGGGAATTCCCAGCGCAGCAAGTTGGGGGTGAAGAGGGGAGAAATGGAAGGAAGGGTGGGGTGTGTCGGACAGAACCCCCTCCCCCGGTCCCAGAGCCAGGGGTAGAACCCAGGAGTCCTGGCTCCCAGCCTCCCTGCACTAATCCCTGGACCCCACTTCCCTCGCCCAGAGCCAGGGCAAGAACCCAGGAGTCCTGGCTCCCCCTCCCCGGGTTTTCTTTGGCTGAGACCCTGAAGGACTGAGCCCCCCGCCATCACTCCCCTTCGCAGCATCAGACACCCCAAGCCGGGGGCGGGGGTCAGGCCCAGAGGGGGTAAGGGGAGGCCAAGGGCGGGAGAGTGAAACTGACCAGAAATAGGTACAGGAAAGTGAAACTGACCAGGAGCTTGTGACTGGGCCCTGAGAGAAGTGTGGGAGCCCAGAGTGCAAGGGGGCGGGTAACGGGCTAGACAGGAGGGGATGGATAGTGGTAGATAATTAGAGGTGTGGATGGATGGATGGATAGACAGAGGGATGGATGGGGATGGATAGATGGGATGTGTGGGGATACCTGTGGGGGTGTATTGGGATGGATAGATAGAGGGGTGTATGGGGGACGGAGGAATAGATAGGTTGTGTGGGGGAGGCTAGGGAGATGGGGTGGCTGGGGGTGTGAGAGGGAGTGGGTGGGGATAGATGGGTGGGGGAGGGAGATGGGGAGATGGGGNGGAGGGAGAAGGTGTAGGGAGATGGGGTGGGAGAGGGAGTGGGTGGGGATAGGTGGGTGGGGGAAGGAGATGGTGGATTGAGATGGGATGGCTGGGGGTGGGAGAGGGAGTGGGTGGGGATAGATAGGAGGGGGATGGGGTGCGAGTGGATGGGAAGATGGTGGAGGGAGATGGGGGGCATGGGGGAGGGAGGCCTGGGTCCGTGCAGAGGCCGGGAGCTCCCCCGAGCCGGGCCTGGGCAAGCGGCCAGCAGCTGGGGGGGACTGCGCTGGGTCATGTGCCTCCCTGTGTGTGTGTGTCTGCTCTGCCCGCGCCCGGCTGCTGCTGGCTCCCCTCCCCCCACCTGACCTCAGAGCCCACTTGTCTCCCAGAGCCAGGGAGAGAACCCAGGAGTCCTGGCTCCCTGCCCCCTCTGCTCTAGCCACTAGACCCCACTCCCCTCCCAAAGCCAGGGAGAGAACCCAGGAGTCCTGGCTCCCAGCCCCCCCTGCTCTAGCCACTAGACCCCACTCCCCTCCCAAAGCCAGGGAGAGAACCCAGGAGTCCTGGCTCCCAGCCCCCTCTGCTCTAGCCACTAGACCCCACTCCGCTCCCAGAGCCAGGGAGAGAACCCAGGAGTCCTGGCTCCCAGCCCCCTCTGCTCTAGCCACTAGACCCCACTCCCCTCCCAAAGCCAGGGAGAGAACCCAGGAGTCCTGGCTCTATTTTGAGCTCTGCTGCTGCCTCAGTTTCCCTGCTGTAGAAGGGGGGATGGAAGGGAGTGAGCAGCTCCCTGGGGTGGGGGCGGAGTCTCTCCTAGGGGAGGAGCTGGGACGGGTGAGGGGCAGGTGACCCCCGCCCCAGTTTCACCGCCAGGATTGGCTCCAGCAACACTGAGCTGCTGGTTTTCGTAAGGAAGCCAAAGGGTTTTGGGCTGCAACCGCCCTGGGCGGAGAGACAGCAAAGGGGGAGGGAGTCCCTGGGGCGAGTGAGATACGGGGCCCCCGATCTGGCCCCAGGACAGGGACTGGCTGGCTCAGGGGCGGAGAATGGGGCATGGGGCCTTTCTCATTATGGGGCAGGCACTGGCTCCAATCCAGGCTAGAGCAGTTCCACTTATAACCCACGGCTCTCTCTCCACCCCCAGGGGTCACAGCAGAGAGGTGGAGGGGACGGACACCTGGGGTCCTAATTCAATCCACCTGACATGGCCGGATCCCCCGAGGCCGGACACGCTGTGAGCCTCACGTGGCAGCGCCTCCTGCTGGCCCTGCTGGAAGGTAAGTCTCTGCCATTCCTGTTCCCCAGCTGTCCCGCCCCAGAGGTGGCTGCATCTCGGCCCCAGGTGAGCCATACCTGTGTGGCGTTATGTGTGGCTGTTCCCCAGCTGCCCCGCCCCAGAGGTGGCTGCACCTCAGCACTACATTCTGTCTTTCCAGCGTTGTGTTACAGCCATGTCTCTGGGTCCTGGACATCCTCGCTCCCTGGGACCATCCGGGCTCTGAAGGGTTCCTGTGTGGTCATCCCCTGTTCGTTCACCTACCCCGGCTCCCGCGAGTCCCTGGGCGGTCCATTCAACGTGGTCTGGTACCAGTACCGGAGCAGGGGCTACCCCGAGATCTATAACAGCAAGGGCACGGCCAGCGTGCTGGCCGAGTACCAGGCCCGGACACAGCTGCTGGGGGATCCGGAGATGAAGAACTGCACCCTGAGCATAAACCCCGTGCGGAGCGAGGACTCCATGAGCTACTACGTCTGGATCAACCCCGACTCTGTCAGGCATCGCTTCTACGACATCACAGTCCGGGTGGAGGTGGCAGGTAACTGGAGACCCCCGCACCTCGCACAGGGCAGCCCCAGGGATACAGCCAAAGGGAGGCTGGCAGCAGAGGGTTCCGCCCCAGAGGCGGTCGCATTGCAGGATGCCTGTATAAACAGCCGCCCAACCCCATATGCAGACACCACATCAAGGAAAACCACAGAGCTCCCTGCACAGCCCCCAGGAACCCCACTTCCTCCCCCAGCCCTTCCCCCAAAACTGCTTCCTCTGTTACCAGCCATTAAAAGCACAGACCTCAGCAACACTCCCTGCTCTAACCATTAGACCCCACTCCCCTCCCAGAGCCAGGGGGAGAACGCAGTCCCTGCACCCCACCCCAGAGGCGGCTGCATCTTGGCACCGGGCGAGGAGCCCCTGTATAAACAGCCCCTGTGACCCATCCCAGAGGTGGCTGAATCAGAGGCCAATCACTCGCCGCAGTCTGTGACACCCTCCCCGTCTGTCTCCCCCAGACACTCCAGACCCGCTGATGCTGAGCGACCCCGGGGTGCTGATCGAGGGCGACCGAACCACCATCACCTGCTCCATCCGCCACACCTGCCCCTCGGCCCCTCCCAGCCTGGGCTGGAGCCCCGGGGGGGGCAAAGCCGCGACCAGCCACGAGCGGCTGGCGGGGGGCGGCTGGCGGGCGGAGTCGGAGCTGAGCTACACCCCCTCGTACAAGGACCACGGGCGGTACCTGCAGTGCACGGCCACCTTCCCCAACCAGCAGCAGGCTCGCAACGGGCTGTACCTGCAGGTCAAGTGTGAGTGAGAGGGCGCTAGGGGGCGCTGTGCTGCAGGGGGCAGGGTGGGGGCTCTCCCATGGCAGGCAGGGTTGGCCCCGATGCCCCAGCCTGGCACTAGGGGGCGCAGTGCTCCAACGGGCAGGGCGAAGGTCAGCAGGGGGCGCTGTGGGGCATGGGGAGGGGCAGAGAGTTAGGAGAAGGGGTGTGGTACAGGGGGCAGGGCAAGGGACAGAAGAGGGCACCGTGGTGCGGGGGTCAGGGCAGGGGGTCAGCAGGGGGCGCTGTGGGGGACGGGGCGGGTCAGAGGGTCAATAGGGGGTGCTGTGCTGTAGGGGGCAGGGTGGGTGGGGTCAGTAGGGGTCGCTGTGGTGCAGGAGCAGGGCAGGAGGGGGCGCCGTGCTGCAGAGGGTGGGCGGAAGGTCAGCAGGGGGTGCTGTGGGGCAGGGGGCAGGGCAGGGGGTCAGCAGGGGGCACTGTGCAGGACGGGGTGGGGCAGAGGGTCAGTAGGGGGCGCTGTGCTGTAGGGGGCAGGGTGGGTGGGGTCAACAGGGGGCGCTGTGGGGCAGGGGGCGGGGCAGAGGGTCAGGAGGGGTCGCTGTGGGGCAGGGGCAGGGCAGGGGGTTACTGGGGGCGCCGCTCTGCAGAGGGCAGGGTGGGGGCTCTCCCCTCGTGATGGGGGCTGGCCCCAGAGAGGGAGGGGGTGGCACAGATGATGTTCCGGGGAAGGCCGGAGGCTGGGGCGGCTCTGGGGTCTCGGGGTGGCTGGTGGGGGCAGGTTCCCCCTAATGTGCCCCTCCCCCCCAGATCGCCCGCGGGGCACGGCTGTGGCCGTGGTGGGGCCGGCCCGGCTGAAGGAAGGCGACAACGTCACCCTGCGCTGCACCAGCCAGAGCCACCCACCGGCCACCACCTACCGCTGGTTCCAGGGGCCGCGCCGGGCCCTGCTGCGGGGGCTGGGCCGGGGCCCCGAGGTGACGGTGCTGGCTGTGGGGCGCCTCTCAGGGCCCTACCGCTGCGCCGCCGAGAACGAGATCGGCCTGGGGGAGGACTCGCCCGCCGCAAACCTCGACGTGGAGTGTGAGGGGGCGGGGGATCCTGCCCTGTTGGGGCGCCGGCCCTGATCCGGCCACAGGGCAGGGGTGGGCTCAGGGGGGTGGGGAATGAGACACGGGGCCTTTCCCCTCTAGGGGGTGCTAGACCCGATCCTGTCCTGGGACAGCGGAATGGCTGGCTCAGGGGGGTGCAGAAAGAGCTACGGGGCCTTTCCCCTCTGGGGGTGCGGGCCCCGATCCAGCCCCAGTTTGGGGGACTGGCTCAGGGTGGCGGGAAATGGGGCATGGGGCTTTTCCCCTTTAGAGGGTGCTGGCCCCAATCAACCCCAAGGCTTGGGTGGCAGGGAAGGGGGCACAAGGCCATTCCCCTCTAGGGGGCGCTGGCCCCCAGGCGGGGCGCTGGCTGGCTCAGGGGCGGCCGGGGGATCTGGGCTCAGTGCCCCACATGTCCTGTGTCCCATTGCAGACCCGCCGGAGCTGCTGCCACAGGGGAACTGCACGGTGTGGGGCAGCGGGCCCGGAGGAACGGCCACGTGTCACTGCACGGCCGAGGGGAACCCCCCACCCCGCCTCGAGTGGCGCTTGCCCAACCGCACCCTCCCGGGGGACTTCGAGGGCCCTGAGCTGCGAGCGACCTCGGGGGCGCGGGGCCCGGCCGTGAGTGGGGAGCTGCAGGGCCCGGCCCGGGCCCTGGCCAACGTGTCCTGCACTGCCACCAACGCCCACGGACAGAGCCAGGCCGTGCTGCCCTTTGTGCCCGCAGGTACCGGGGACCGGTGGGGGGCTGGGCATGGGGTGCCCTGGTACCGTAACAGCTCATGTACATGCCCCGACCGGGGTATCGGCCGCATGTAGGGTTGCCAACCGGAGTTCCCCCTAATCAGCGCGGCCTGCACCCCCACCCAGAGCCCTCACCCCCTGCACCCCAACCCTCTGCCCCAGCCCTGAGCCCCTCCCACCCTCCACACTCCTCAGCCCCACCCCCGCCAGATTAATTTTGTTGCATGCCCCCATATGGAGGTGNCCTCCAGGCAACTGCTCGAAGCCTGAGCCCCATGAAGCTCACCCCAATCAGTCCCCTCCCTGTTGACTCACCCTGGCTCGGGGACGGAGAGGAGCAGATGAGACATCTCGGACCTGACCAGCTGCCCCACCATACACGGAGAGAGGGAAGGGGATCTCCTCAGCCGAAGAGACAGGTGGTTTCAACGCTCAGCTATAAGCCTTCCTCCGTCCAGAGCTGGGGAGCCGGCCAGCTCAGAGAGGCGTGTGAGCCCCCTCGTGCCCCGAGTGCCGGGACGGAGCAGAATCAAGGTGCTGAATTCAAATCCCCAGGTGGCAGCCAGCTTCCAACTCTGTCTTCTCCAAGCCGGGGGGAGGGAGGGGGAGGGGAAACGATTGAAAACAGCCCCCAAAACTTTGTGACCCCAGGGACTTCCCAGGCAAAACCGGCACCGGCTGAAGGCAATTTGCAGGCCACAAAACCTCATGAACGATGAAAATTGCCAGGCGATGGAATTTATTAGCTGAAAAAATTCCTGCTGGGGCAAATTGCTGGATTAAGTGAGGGGGGTCCAAAGGGGATGGAGCTCGGCTGTTCTCAATGATGGCAGATGACAGAACAAGGAGCAATGGTCTCAAGTTGCAGTGGGGGAGGTCTAGGTTGGATATTAGGAAACACTATTTCACTAGGAGGGTGGTGAAGCACTGGAATGGGTTACCTAGGGAGGTGGTGGTATCTCCTTCCTTAGAGGTTTTTAAGGTCAGGCTTGACAAAGCCCTGGCTGGGATGATTTAGTTGGGGACTGGTCCTGCTTTGAGCAGGGAGTTGGACTAGATACCTCCTGAGGTCCCTTCCAACCCCGATCTTCTATGATTCTATGAATTCACAGCTAAAAGGGGGGTATTTTTTGGTTTGGTTTGTTCACTAAGGAAATTCACAAAAAACTCGTCGGATTAAGGAAAGGCTCACCCCGAAAGCTCAGTAAACCAGGGAAATTCTCACCCCAGAAAACTTCATGAAGGAAATAAATCTGCACCCCAGAACTGGGGTAAAGACAAAGCCCTGTGAACTAGGAAAGCCTGAAACCTGCAGAAACTAGGGAAAGTCTGAGCCCCTAAAACCTTTGTGAACTAAGGAGATTCTCAAGCCAAACCCAGTGTGAATTAGGAGAAGTCTCAGCCCACAAAACTTTGTGAACTAAGGACATTTCTAGCTTCAAACCTGTGTCAACCAGGGCCAGTCTCAGCCCCCAAAAGGCTGTGAACTAGAAAAATTCACAGCCTCAAACCTGTGTAAACAAGGGTCAGTCTCAGCGCAAACATTTTTGTGAATTAAGGATTTTCAGTCCAAAAAACTTTGTGAATGAAGGGTGTTTTCAGCCTCAGACGTGTGCAAACCAGGGTAATTCTCAGCCCCAAAACTTTGCAAACTAATTAATTCGCAGCCACAAACCTGTGTAAACAAGGACCAGTCTCAGCCCGAAAACCTTTGCGAAGGAAGGAAATTTTCAGCCTCAGATCTGTGTAAACCAAGGGAATTCTCAGCCCGGAAAACTTGGTGAGCGAAGGAAAATCTCAGCCCGGAAAGCTTCATGAAATCAGGAAATTCAGAGTCCAAAACCTGTGTAAACAAGGGTCATTCTCAGCCCAAGAAACGTTGTTCGCTGAGGAATTTTTCAGCTCCAAACTAGGGAAATTCTTCACTCGAAAACTGCGTGTGGTACAGACAGGCCCAGCTCCCAACATCTGCAAAAGCCAGCGAAGCTCGTCTGTCACGGCAGCTGAGAACCGCAAACTCTCCCAGAGCAGGGGAACAACCCCTCACCACAAGCCCTATTGCGGGGGCCCCCACGGGGCACAGAAGCACTGGCCATTAACCCTTGAAAACCCTGTGTCTTTGCAGGTCAGTTTGTTTGTCCTTTTAGAACAAGTCCGGCTGGAAGTGTCTGGGATGAAAGTGACGGGAAATGGCCGTAGAAAGAAATGCATATTTTTTTTTTTGTCGTTTTTTTTTTTTCTTTTTTCACGTTTCCCTCACAGTGCTGGGGTTCTCGATAGGATTTGTTTCTTTGTTTTCTCTCTTCGTCTCTCCCGGAAAGGAGAAGGTCTCTCTGGCGCGCTCTCCGCCCGAGCCTCCTCTCCTTCCGCCGCCTCTGCCGAACACGCTAGATCTTAAACAGGAGAGTCACAAAGGCAGACGACAGCAAGCCCAGGAACAAGGGGGACTCCATCCCGGTCACGGCTACGTTTTCCACAGAACCGGGGCCTGGCGAAAGAAGAAAGAGGATCTCACACCAGGGACAAGACTTTCAAGGGCCTGGGGGCACCAAGGGTGATTTTCAGAAGCATTTGAAGTACTTCACTGGCCTTTAGCATTTTAGAGGAAGGTGGTTTAGATTGGTGGGGCCGGGAGCCAGGATTCCTGGGTTCTGTCCCTGGTCTGGGAGGGGAGTGGGGTCTAGTGGTTAGAGCAGGAGGGCTAGGAGCCAGGACTCCTGGGTTCTATCCCTAGTCTGGGAGGGGAGTGGGGTCTAGTGGTTAGAGCAAGGGGGCTGGGAGCCAGGACTCCTGGGTTCTATCCCTGGTTTGGGAGGGGAGTGGGGTCTAGTGATTAGAGCAGGGGGGCTGGGAGCCAGGACAGTCTATCTAAATGTTACTATACCCCATAGGGGGGTTTATGGCTGGGCCAGTCTTGAAAGATAGAGGGCAGGGCAAGCTGTGAATTATAGGCGGGGCTTTTGGGGCCAGTGGTGAAGGACAGTGGGCGGGGGCTGTGGGGAATGGTGGGTGGGGCCAGCGGTGAATGACAGTGGGCAGGACCAGCCGTTGTACAGGGCAGGGGGACGTACGTATCAGCCGCAGGCTTGCATTGGAGACCCCCAGATTGTTGGAGGCCAGGCAGCTGTAGTTCCCATAATGCCGAGCGGTGACGTTGTCGATGAGCAGCATGGAACGCGTGCGCTCATTCCGGATCCGCAGCCCCTCGAGGCCCCCGAAGAGTCTGCTGGGTCGGGGGCAAAGAGGGGGGAGCATTACAAGATCTCACAGTTTCACACCTGGTAGGGGATTTATCAGCAAACCAGCATGAAACACGACAAACTACAGAAGCGTCTGGGCTAGAGGGGGCTGCGGGTCGGGAGTGAGGGGCACTGGCAGAGATGGGGGAGACTAGGGCTGGGCTAGCAGGGGGCTGCGGGTCGGGAGTGAGGGGCACCTGACAACCAACCTGACAAAGTAACAATCCACCGAACAACCATCCCAACAACCCCAAACCAACAACCGATCCAACGCACCAACAACCAGCCCAAGAACCAACCTAACCAACCAACCAACAACAGACCCAGCAAACAACCCAACCTGCCAACAACCAATGCACCAAACAAAACCAGGAAACCACCAAGCAACCCAATAGATCAACCAACCATTAACTAGCAACCACCAAGAACCCTAATATCAAACAGCCAACTAACCAATCGACAAGGAACTCAGGTGTCAAACAACAATAGTAGCCTACAAACCAACAATCAACCCAACAGCCAACCAGCCATCTGAATAAACCAACAATCAAATGACCCAAAATACCAACCATCAACCCAACAACCAACCCAACACACCAACAACCAATTCAACCAACCATCAATTCACTAACCCAACAACCAACTCAACCAACCATCAATTCACTAACCCAACAACCAACCCAACATACCAACAACCAACTCAACAAACCATCAATTCACTATCCCAACAACCAACCCAACACACCAACAACCAACTCAACAAACCACCTGTGATAAATAAAAGGGGGGGGGAGCTCCCTTTGATGGAAACCCAGCCAGCCAGTTAGCTGTAAAATCCCTCTTGGTCTGTTCCCTGCTTGCTTTATCTGAAAAGGGTTAAAAAGTCCCCCATGTAAAGAAAAAAAAAGTGGGCACCTGACCAAAAGAGCCAATGGGAAGGTAGAACTTTATAAAATGGGGAAAGAAACTTTCCCTTTGTCTGTTGGTCTCTCTGGGCTGCAGGGACAGGAGCAGCCATGCTAATAGCAGAAATGCTGTGTAAGGTGTGAACCAGGTATGAAAAATTATTTTCCATACCTGGAAGGAATCATTGGGACAGGGAATGTTTAAATATACGCGATCGGGTTTATTTCTTTATTTTGGCTTGTGGACCCCTCTGTGCTAACCCCAGATGCTTTTGTTTGCTTGTAACCTTTAAGATGAACCCCCAAGAAAGCTATTTTGGGTGCTTGATTTTTGAAAGGGTTGAGGGTGCCCCACAGGGAGGAACTCCCAAGTGCCTCTTCGTGGGTCCAAGGGGTTTTTTGCATTTGGGTGGTGGCAGCGTTTACCAAGCTAAGGTCAGAGAGAAGCTGTAACCTGGGGAGTTTAATACAAGCCTGGAGTGGCCTGTATGAATGTTTAGAATCCCTGCGGGCCCCACTTCTGCACTCGAAGTGCCGGGGGGGATTCAGCCCTGACATGGTGGCAGAAGTGGGATCATTTTGAACCAGAAGCACAGCCCTCAGGATTTTAAAAGGACACATTTTTCCTTTTGGCTGCTTGAAAGTCAGGGAGGTTTTTTCCTTTCTTTTCTTCTCTTTGCTGCCTGAGGGGGAACAGGCCAAGGGATCAGCCTGCAAGGGATCAGTCAGGGAGTCCAACAAGCCGTTTATTTTTCTTTTCTTTTCTAGCTTCGTGGCAACAAAATAGTTAAGCTAGAGTAGGGCAGCCTGTACATGAAGTTGAGGTCAGGCACGGAAACCCTGGAATGACCAGGTTTCCCAAAGCGGCACGGCACAGGGAAGTCAGACCCAGATCAAGCCCAGACATCCAGCTCCATGACGGGAATGCAGGGAGGGGATGGGGGAAAAGAGGACTTCCCAGGAGGGAAGGGTCAGCTCTCCCCCCGACCGAGATCATGGTGCCAAGCTGGAGGGATGCCCTTAACCCAGACCGAGTTCTGACTGCGGAAGACAGGGATTTCTTCCTACCGATGATATGCAGGGAAGCGGAGGACAAAAGAGAGGCGAAGCGCTTGGAGGTGGAGTTAGAGCTGAAGCGCTTAGAGCTGGAAAGGGCTAAGCTGGGTCCACCAGGTAACCCTGACAGTCCTTCTCCAAGTACCGCTCCCCATTCCAAGAAATTCCCCACATACAAGGGAGGCGATGATACAGAGGCCTTCTTCGAAAATTTCAAAAGGGCCTGCCTTGGGTACAGCCTCTCTACAGACCAGTATATGGTGGAGCTGAGACCACAGTTCAGTGGACCCTTAGCAGAGGTGGCAGCTGACATGCCTAAGGAACACATGAACGGATACGAATGTTTTAAACACAAGGCCAGAATCAGACTGGGGCTAACACCCGAGCATGCCCATCGGTGGTTCAGAGCCCTAAGGTGGAAACCAGACGTGGCATTTCCCTGACACATTCACCACCTTGGGAAAAATTGGGATGTCTGGCTATCAGGAGCAAGTGTTAAATCTCTGGAGGATCTGTCTCTCCTAATGCAAATGAAGCAGTTCTTAGAGGGGGTTCCTGAGGAAATCGAAAGGTACATCCTAGATGGGAAGCCCAAAACTGTAACCGAGGTGGGGGAGATCGGAACCAAATGGGTGGAGATGGCGGAGAAGAAGAAAGCTAGTAGCAGTTGGTGCGGATACCAGAAGGGGCAACCCGAGACAACCCCCACCATTGGGGTCAGCCCAAAGCCCCACCTCACAAGGAGGAGACCTCCACACAGCCATGGAGACCCCCGATGCCCTCTTGTCCCACTACCTCACTCTCCAACCACCCACCTCACCCCAGCCCACAGTCAGTTGGGCGATGCTTCAAATGTAATGAGCTGGGGCATGTAAAGGCCAACTGCCCCAAGAGCACCAGCCGACTACAACTCATCACCCCGGGGTCCCACCAAGAACCTTCAGGCCCAGATGCCTCACAAATACCCCCAGAGCGAAGGGAAACTGTGAGTGTGGGCGGGAGGAAGATTGCTGTGTGGAGAGACACTGGAGCACAGGTGTCAGCTATCCACCAATCCCTGATGGACCCCAAATTCATTGACCCGGAGGCCCAAGCGATGGGGCAACCCTTTAAGCTAACTGTTTTAACTTGCCGACAGCCAGGTTGCCTGTCCAATACAAGGGCTGGTCAGGACTATGGACTTTTGCAGTCTATGACGATTATCCCATTCCCATCTGCTAAGAGAAGACTTAGCCAACCATGTGAGGCTAACAAAACGGGTGGGGATGGTCACCCGCAGCCAGGCTAAACGGGCCTCCACAGCTAACTCCATTCCTGGGCCTCCTACAGGGACCCAGCCAGAGATGGTGGAACCAGGCCCCAGACCAGAGTCTATGGCAGCGGTTGTAAATCCAGCCCAAGGATTGGAACTGGTGGAGCAGTCAGCACCGGAGCTGTGCTTGCCACCTCACCAGAGTCAGGGGAACCAGCGCCAAAGGGCGCCACAGAGCCTGCACCTGCCACAGCAGCTACACCGGTGCAAGAGGCTCAACCGGAGCCTGAAATACAATCCAGTGCACTGGTGGAGAGCGGTTCACAGTCGACGGAGACACCCCCCAGCACCTGCATCGCTTCCAATGGGACCAAGCCCAAGTACCCAACCGAGCGAGGAACTGATGTCTCCAGCGTCAAGGGAGAAGTTCCAGGCAGAGCAGGAAGCGGATGAGAGACTCAAGGGAGCTTGGACGGTGGCACAGAGCGACCCACCGCCTCTCAGCTCTTCTAATAGGTCCATTTTTGTTATAGAAGGGGGACTCTTACACAAGGGGACCCTTTCGGGTGGGCACAAGGAAGACTGGCGTCCTCAGAGACAGTTGGTAGTTCCAACTAAGTACAGGGAAAAGCTCTTGAGTTTAGCCCACGATCACGCTAGTGGCCATGCTGGCGTGAACAGGACCAAGGACTGTTTGGGGAAGTCCTTCCACTGGGAGGGAATGGGCAAGCATGTTTCTACCTGTGTCCGGTCTTGTGAGGTGTGCCAACGAGTGGGAAAGCCCCAAGACCAGGTCAAAGCCCCTCTCCAGCCACTTCCCAGAATTGATGTCCCATTTCAGCGAGTAGCTGTGGATATTCTGGGTCCTTTCCCTAAGAAGACACCCAGAGGAAAGCAGTACGTACTGACTTTCATGGAGTTTGCCACCTGATGGCCGGAAGCAGTAGCCCTAAGCAACACCAGCACTAAAAGCGTGAGCCAGGCATTGGCAGACATTTTTGCCGGGGTAGGTTGGCCCTCCGACATTCTTACGGATTCAGGGACCAACTTCCTGGCAGGGACCATGAAACGTCTTTGGGAAGCTCATGGGGTGAACCACTTGGTTGCCACCCGTTACCACCATCAAACCAATGGCCTGGGGGGACACAGAGCAACCATGCTAATAGCAGCAATGCTGTGTAAGGTTTGAACCAGGTATGAAAATTCACGAAGAAATCACCGGGACAGGGAATGTTTAAATAGACACAATCAGGTTAATTTCTTCATTTTGGCTTCTGGACTCCTCTGTGTCCTCTGGGTGGTGGCAGCGTTTACCAAGCCAAGGTCAGAGAGAAGCTGTAACCTTGGGAGTGTAACACAAGTCTGGAGTGGCCGGTATTAATGTTTAGAATCCATGGAGTCCTCCACCTTCTGCACTCGGAGTGCCAGAGTGGGGAATCAGCCCTGACACCATCAATTAACTAACCCAACAACCAACCCTGCAAACCAGCCACCAACCAACTGACCAAACATACCAACAACCAACCAACAACTGACCACCTACACAAACCATCAATCAACCAGCCCAACAACCGACCAGCTACACAAAACATCAATCAACCAGCCCAACAACCAGCCCAACAACCGACCATCTACACAAACCATCAATCAACCAGCCCAACAACCGACCATCTACACAAACCATCAATCAACCAGCCCAACAACCGACCATCTACACAAACCATCAATCAACCAGCCCAACAACCGACCCCACAAACCAACTGACTCAACAGATCAATACCAATAATCAACCCTTCAACCAACTCAACAAACTATCAGCCAACCAAGTCAACAAACCATCAATCAACCAACCCAACGTAGCAACGATCATCCAACAACCAACACAAAAAAACAGCAATGACAGAGAGCCCCGGAAAGGGGATTAAATCGTTCCTGGAGGAGACTCTCACAGCTCAGATCTCACTGGGAGGGGAATTTTGACATTCAGTCTACCACAGATCACATGATGCTGCATGGCCAACGAGAGGCCAGAGTTCGCTGATTGGACGTCAGTCATCCGTGGGGCAGGCCAACAGGGCCCGTTCTTGGAGGGGGTGGGCGTGGCCAGGAAGGAGGGTCACTCACTGCTTGTCATCCTTGAACCACTCGAATTCGGCAGGGGGCACGGCCATGGCCTCACATCTCAGCAGTGCCGGCTTCCCCATGGGGGGATAGGCGTCCTTCACGTCCTTGATGGTGGGAGGGTCTGAGAGGAGAAAGCGAAGGAATTAAAGGAGAGGAGCTGGCGCCCCCTAGAGGGGAAAGGCCCCATATTCCATTGCCTGCCCCACTGAGCCAGCCAGTCTCCGCCTTGAGGCTGGACGGGAGCCGGCGCCCCCTAGAGGGGGAAGCCCAAACGTTGACTCACAGTTGACTGTGATCAGGACCCTCTTGCTGTCGGCCAGAGAGACACCGTTGGCCGTGACGCACTCGTATTCCCCGGCCTGCTGCCTGTTGATCTCGGTGATTTCCAGATATTCCCCTTCGCTGGTGAACCCGTCTGTGTGTGGGGAGGAGATGTGGAGCGGGGGGGAGACAGACACAAACACAGACTTACACACGAGAAAAAAAACACACAACAACACAACAGTTATCAACACCTCCTGAGGAACGGCCACCATCTGCCAGGGTTGGGCCAGCAGGGGGCTGCAGGTCGGGAGTGAGGGGCACCGGCCAAGCTGCAGGGTGTCGGGAGTGAGGGGCACCGGCCGAGCTGCAGGGGGTCGGGGTACCCAGGGGGCTGCGGGTCGGGCGTGAGGGGCACCGGCCGAGCTGCAGGGTGTCGGGGTGCCGAGGGGGCTGCGGGTCGGGAGTGAGGGGCACCGGCCGAGCTGCAGGGTGTCGGGGTGCCCAGGGGGCTGTGGGTCGGGAGTGAGGGGCACCGGCCGAGCTCCTGTCTGATTCCTCCATGACAGCTCCAAGTCCCCCCAGCCCCCGCTCCACCTGGATCCCCTCTCTCCTCAGCCCGCCCAACCTCCCTCCCTCCACATCCCGGCAAATCCCCCACCATCTCCCCCTGCCCTGATCCACCCCCCACATTGTCCCCTCTCCCAATCATCCCCGCCTACTCCTCCCCTCCCCCTCCTCTCTCACCTTCCCCCCCCACCATCTGCACATCGCCCCCTCCCCGGCCCGCTCCCTCTTACCTCTCAGCTGTCTCCAGGTCACAGTGGGCTCTGGTTTGCCCGTGGCCATGCACAGCAAACTCACGTCACTCCCCTCGTTCACCGTCACGGCGGAGGAGATGTTCGTGATCCGAGCCGGCACTGCGGGAGGTGGGGGGGGGCAGGGGAGAGCAGTGAGAGCAGCGCCAGCCTCCGAACTCTGGGGGCGCCCTCCTCTCTGAGCCCCCATGCCTGGTGCTAGGGGTTGACCGAGTGGGGCTGGTACCCAGACGCCCCGCCCCAGAGGTGGCCGCATCTCAGAGCCAGGCGAGGGGTCCCTGTATAACCATCCCCTGTGTCCCACCCCAGAGGTGGCTGCATCCCAGCACTGGGCGAGGGGTCCCCGTATAACCAGCCCCTGCACCCCACCCCAGAGGTGACTGCATCCCAGGGCTGGGCGAGGGGTCCCCGTATAACCAGCCCCTGCACCCCACCCCAGAGGTGGCTGCATCCCAGGGCTGGGTGAGGGGTCCCTGTGTAACCAGTCCCTGTGCCTCACCCCAGAGGTGGCCGCATCTCAGTGCCGGGCGGCGCAGGGGGTGTTAACATTGGACTCCTCCCCCCCCCCATGGGACAATTTGGTAGAAAAGCCAAAAAAAGCCGCCCCTTGACGTGAGTCTCCCCCAGCCTCGCTAACAAGGCCCATTGTGCGAGCTGATTGGCCGAACGACGAGGGCCGCAGCCAATAAGGGCGAAGCGGTGAACAGCTGCGGCAGGGATCCCGCAATTGTCCCCCCCGGATCTAATCAGGCTCCATTGTCCCCACTTCCTGGCGCCGCAGGCACCTGGGGGGCGGCAGCTGAGCCGGCAAAACCTCCAAACGGTGCCTGGCTCCAATCACACGAGGCTGGGTCTCCAGGGCCCCCTGGCCTGGGCCTGAAATGCAGCCAGCTCTGGGGCGGGGCGCAGGGGCACTGACGTCCCAAACTCAGCCCCAAGTGACAGGGTCCTGGGCGGGGGGTGGGGGCGTCGCAGGCACTAGGGATGGACACACACGTGGGTCCAGCACCAGCCCTACAGCAGGAGACAGCCCTGCCCCTGCTGGGACCCCCGACCCCCCAGCTTCCCCATAGATCTCTGTGCAGCGCCCCATGGACCATCCACCCATCCCCCACCACATCCCCCACCAGCCCCCAATTCCCCCTCCCCTCTCGGCCGTGCATCGCTGGACAGACTCCCCCTCCCCATCCCCTGCCCCCACTGGTCCTCGCTCCTCCATCTCTGCCCATCCCCCCACCCCAGTCACTGCCCATCCCCCCACCCCCAACCCGTCCCTGCCCAGCCCTACACCCCCACCCCCAAGGCCCCCACCCTCCTCTCCCTGCCCATCCCCACAACCCCATCCCCATCTCTGCCCATCCGCCCACCCCAGTCATTGCCCACCCCCCCACCTCCCGACCCATCCCTGCCCAGCCCCACAACCCCATCCCCATCTCTGCCCATCCCCCCACCCCAGTCATTGCCCACCCCCCCACCTCCCGACCCATCCCTGCCCAGCCCCACACCCACAATCCCCCATCCCTGCCCAGCCCCACACCCCCATCCCCCCATCCCAGCACATTCCCCCACCCCAAGGCTCCCCCTCCTCTCCCTGATCCTGTCCATCCCCACAACCCCATCCCCATCACTGCCCAGCCCCCCCACCCTCTGCCCCAGCCCCGCCCCTCCCCCGCCCCATACCGTGCACGATGAGGTAGACCTGGGCCGTGTGGGGCTTGGCCTGGGTCTGGAAGGAGCAGGTGTACAGCCCCTCGTCCCACACGTCCACGCTGGCGATGACGATGCTGAACTCGGCCGGGCTGTTGGTGAGGAGCTGGACCCGCGGGTCGATGGACCACTTGTCGTTCCCGGCGTACAGGATGTTGGAGCGATTTAGCCAGGCCACCCGGGTCACCTCCTCGTCGATGGAACAGCTGGGGGCAGAGACAGCGGGGGCTGCGGGTCAGGAGTGAGGGGCACCGGGGAGCCCCCGGCTGGGCTGGCAGGGGGCTGCGGGTCGGGAGTGAGGGGCACCGGGGAGCCC
>NC_048321.1:12419529-12437492 GCF_013100865.1 Trachemys scripta elegans
TGAGCTCTTTAAGTTTGATTACCCTGTAAGGTTAATTTCCATACTGATTTTACAGAGATGATTTTTACCTTTTTCTTTAATTAAAAGCCTTCTTTTTAAGAACCTGATTGATTTTTCCTTGTTTTAAGATCCAAGGGGTTTGGATCTTGATTCACCAGGAGTTGGTGGGAGGAAGGAGGGGGGATGGTTAATTTCTCCTTGTTTTAGATCCCAGGGGGGTTTGAACTGTATTCACCAGGAGTTGGTGAGAGGAAGGAGGGGAATGGTTAATTTCTCCTTGTTTTAAGATCCAAGGGGTTTGGATCTGTATTCACCAGGGAATTGGTGAAGGTTTTTTCAAGGCTTCCCAAGGAGGGAATCCATTGAAATGGTGGCAGTGGAACCAGAGCTAAGCTGGTAGTTAAGCTTAGAAGTTTTCATGCAGGCCCCTACACTTGTACCCTAAAGTTCAAAGTGGGGATACAGCCTTGACATAAGGTATCATTACAAAGCTTATAATCTACTGAATCTAGGAACATGTAGCATAACTCTGAGGTCCTATTGTAATTATGCAAAGTGTGGGCCATTAGTGATGGTTTGGAATCTTAATAGCTCCTATTGACTAGGACAATTGACTCTAGATGGCTCTGTTTACCTGCAAGTCTCCACTGCATGCTTGCGGGCCAGTCCTGGAAGAATGGAGGGGGGCTCGCAGGACATGTGATCATGTCACCTGAACTGGAATCCATCTTTAACCTGGTGCTTTTCCATTTAGAAGGAGGGGTGAGGACACAGAGAGACAAAAGATTCCCGCCTTGTGCCAAAGATATAAAAGGAGGTGTGTAGAGGGGCAGACTCACCCCTGCAGCGCCTCCTGCTGGTCTCTTCTGGAAATTAGCTCTTCCATCATCCTGGAGCACCCCCTTGAGGCCGCCTGTCCTCTAGCCCCCGTGTCCCTCCCAGACCCCCGTGCCCTTGTATCTGGGGTACTGCCCCCTGGCAGTAACCCTTCAGTACTAGGGTCTCCCCTTCCCAGGGAACCCCCATCCACTATCCCTACCTCACCTTAGAATAAGGCCACTGCCAGTCACCAACTAGCCCCCGCTCCCTGGGGCAGACTGCAGTATAGGCCACTCATCACAGGCAAGGTTGGGTTTGGACCTGCTACCTTGGCCTACCCCTGGGCTGCCCTCTGCAACCCCAGTACCCCTTGGCCTCCTACTAGGCTGCAGGCTGGGGCTATCCAGGGTGGAGCTCCCCCAGCTCCTCCACCTTTCCCCCAGCCCTGCTCCACCCAGGTACTCTGTCTTAGCTCCCTGCAGCCAGGCCCTTCTCTCTCTGAGTACAGAGAGAGACTGCTAAGCTGAGCCATTACAAACATTGAATCTATCTCCCCTTGTAAGTATTCTCACACTTCTTATCAAACTGTCTGTACTGAGCTATCCTGATTATCACTTCAAAAGTTTTTTTCTCTTACTTAATTGGCCTCTCAGAGTTGGTAAGACAACTCCCACCTGTTTATGCTCTCTGTATATGTGTATATATATCTCCCAATATATGTTCCACTCTATATGCAACCAAAGAAGTAGGCTGTAGCCCACAAAATCTTATGCTCTAATAAATGTTAGTCTCTAAGGTGCCACAAGTACTCCTGTTCTTTTTGCAGATACAGACTAACACAGCTGCTACTCTGAAACCTGCTAAGCTCCTGGCTCCCAGACTTTTTATACAGGCCAGCTGAGGCCTGATTGGAGCATGTCCCAGCTGCGGCTGCTTCTCCAATCAGCCTTGTAGTGTTTCCTTTGCCCCAGGCCTGCTCCCTGGATTTTTAAGCCCTTCAGGACAGGAGTAGGGGTCCACCCTGCTACAGGGTGGAACAGAACAAAGGGGGCTGCCAGTTCATGAAGAAATTCTCTAGTTACTACCTGAGCTGGAGCTAACAAGAATTGAACCAGGGGAAAGGATTGGGCCCAGACTATGAAGGAGTCTAGTCTGTGAAAGAAGTTTATTGGAACAAATCTGAGGGTGAGATTTACCTGTAATCAGTTTCTTGATGTATTAGACTTAGACATGCATGTTTTGTTTTATTTTGCTTGGTAACTTACTTTGTTCTGTCTGTTATTACCTGAAACCACTTAAATCCTACTTTTTATACTTAATAAAATCACTTTTGTTTATTAATTAACCCAGAGTAAGTGATTAATACCTGGTGAGCAAACAGCTGTGCATATCTCTCTACCAGTGTCATAGAGAGTAGACAATTCATGAGTTTACCCTTTATAAGCTTTATACAGAGTAAAATGGATTTATTTGTGGTTTGGATCCCATTGGGAACTGGGTGTCTGGGCACCAGAGACAGGAGCACGTGCTAAGCCATTTTCATTTAAGTCTGCAGCTTTGGGGGTATGGCTCAGACCCTGGGTCTGTGTTGCAGCAAGCTAGCATGTCTACATGGCAGGTTTCTGAAGTCCCAAGGTGGTAGGAAAAACGGGCTCTGAGGTAGTGTCAGCACATCAGGTGACAGTCCGAAGGGGGTCTCTGTGACTGAACCCATCACAGCCCCATTCGCCCGAGGCTAAGTCAGGCCCTGGATTACTTTGTTTTTTCTGTGATGACCGCAAGACATTCAGATACCCCCGTGACGAGCGCATTACAATACCCTCTAGAGCAGTGGCTCTCAAATTGTGGATCAGGACCTCAAAGTGGGTCATGACCCCATTTTAATGGGGTCACCAAGGCGGGCTTAAACTTACGGTAGCCTGGGACCAAAACCCAAACCTCACTTCCCGGGGCTCCAATGGGTTCAGGCTTTGATCCTCTCTCCTGGCATTGTGTAGTAATTTTTGTTGTCAGAAGGGGGTTATGGTGCGATGAAGTTTGAGGACCCCTGTGAGAACAGAGCAGACCAGGTGATGCTAGTTACTGATCCCTGCAAGACAATGCAGTTACCACAAAGTCAGATCTTAGCGTGAAAGCAAGTGTTCAGTCTTTGAGAAATGATGAATCGATTGTGTTTGTCTTTGTGTTACAGTGGCACCTACTATGTGCTTGGATTGGTCCAAACGCAGCAGAATCCTTGGTTTCTAGAAATGTCAGAGAATTATGTAAACTTGCAAATAGGAATAAAACTCACTTTTTATTTCCATATGTTTTTCAAATTAGGAAGAGCAATTGTGATCAGGAATCAAGAGATACTCCGCTGAAAATGCAGGATTGTAATTAGCACATGCCAAAAGAATTCGACACCTGTGCTATGCCATGACGCTTTTTAAAATGACTTATAAACCACATGCTCGCTTGGAATGATTCATCCCCTGTTAAATTTACAAATTTTGTCTCTTGGGCTTGAAGAATTGGCCCACTTAGCAGCAATCCTTTCAGCCTTTCCTGAGCAAACCACGTGCACATAGCTTTGTCTATTGTGGGTTTTGCTGAATAGCGCTCAAATTTTCCCTGAAGCCCCGTGGCAGAATCGATATTTTGTACAAAGCCATTCAGTTTAGATTAGTTTTTTAGCCATCCTCGGAGAGTAGATTCGGCGATCCCAATATCTTTTGAAACTTTGGCCTGGGTTTCTCCGCTATTTACTCGCTCTATTGCAGCTAGCTTTTCTTCTACTGTGTAGGAACGCTGACGCTTGCCCTCTGCCCTCTAGCGTGACAATGACTAAGCGAGCGTGATACGTCTTTACGAATATTGGTAAAGACGTACAACATGTTTCCGCTCCGCACTTCCTGTCCATTTCTATGTCAGTGAGTTAGTGAGCAAATCTGCAGTGCTACATAGCAAGTTTCTGTGCCATGTGTTAGAAAGTCTCGCGTGTTAAATAGACAGTACTGGGCGGCACGGCGCTACTGCATGTTAAGCAGATTCGCACGTAAACGAGTCTGCACTGTACATACACGCGCACACACATATATATACAGAGAGAGAGTACATACAGACAGTGCTCACACACATACACTGGATATATACATACATTGACTATTATTTTAGGATATATTTTATATAATGATGCTAATTATGTTTTATTTCTTGTATTAAACCTATTACACCAGATCTGGGTTGTGTCACAGACTCCCATGCCCTGGGCTCTCTGGGGTCCCTATGGTCCCTGGGAGGACCCCTCCTTCAGTGTGACAGCCCTACTCGGGGTCAAACATACTCTGGGGGGTTAAGACCTGGGCTCCAGCGCCACCTCGAACTCCACCTCTCCGAGCCTTCAGCCTGCCTGTGTCTGTGTCAGCCCCTTCAGGGAGTCCCCTACCTCTGGTCACCCGCGGCCTCCACCCCCAGAGGGAGCAAAGCCCCCTGTTCTCTATCCTTCAGTGACTCTCAGCCAGCGGAACACAGGAGGTTTATTGAATGTCTGAACCCAGCCCAGGCAGTTCTCAGGGCCCTCGGGCCTGGCCAGTCTCAGCACTGTCCAGCTGGGTCTGACCCCATCCAGGTAGTTCAGGCCCGTCTTTGTCCCCAGTCCAGAAGTGACCTCCTTCCAGCCGAGCCCCCCCACCAGCCCCGCCTCCACCCTTTGTCTTTGTTCCTGGGCGAACAGGTCACCTGAGTCCCCTCTCTTCCATACTTTCTTCCCTGACTGGCCAGAACCGGCTGCCTTCCTGGGCCATTTCTGCTCTGGCCTTTGTCCTCCCACGGGCCAGAACAGGCTGGCTCCCAAGATGGGCTGGGCCTCCGGCTCACCGGTTGCTAAGTTCTACAGTGTCCAGGCCAATGTCCATGGTCTGGGCTGTTAGGCGAGATCACACCTGCCCCTCTGCAACCACAACCCCCCTCTATCACCACCTCCTTACACACACAGCACACAGGTAAACTGAGGCACAGACAGTATTCATGCATATCACTAACAAAATCCCCCACTTCGTCACAGGCTGGTTTTAAAATAAAAGTTTCATAAGAATTAATCACAGAATTTTTTGGATTTTAGACAGATTTCAGAGAGATCTTGGCCATTTAAAACTAATGATCACAAAAAATATCCCACATTTTTCAATTCCTGCCCCATGTTTTTAAATATTTTCAGGACACTGAAAAAAACAGACTTTTGAATTAAGACAGATAGATAATGACAGGTAATTAACCCTTGCCCTGCCATATCTGTAAGAGATGGACCCCAGTCACCATGATCTCCAGAAATGTAAGATTTCGATTTTGATCTGGCGGTTCCAAGGTTTCCCAGTTAATCACTTTTTTTCCTACATCTCAAATTGGTAATTCACAAGATCCAGGAAAGACACACAAGTCATATACTGAGCTCAATACAATGCACAAATATCCCTTGCTCAGCACTGAGAGGCGGCCACCTCTGCGGTAGGGTGTGGGGGCTGTTTATACAGGGACCCCTCGGCAAGTGCTGAGATGCAGTGACCTCTGGGGTGGGGTGCGGGGGCTGTTTATATAAGGATCTGTTCCCGGCTGGCACTGAGGTGCAGCCACCTCCAAGTGGGGCATCTGTTTAACAGCAACCAAGGGAAAACACCTGGGCAGCTAATTTAAAAGCGTTTGAAATCAAATGGGGATTAACCAGAGGCAGAATGTACCACACCAAGCTAGGGGCCGGACGTGACACCGGGGTTCCTGCCCCGGGCTCACCCCTTCTGCCACTGGCTGGGGACCTATGGCCGAGAGGCCGCGCCCCACTGTTCAATGGGACCCTCTCCCCTGCTCTCCGCAGCTCTCGCCCAGCCCCGAACAGGGGCCAACCAGCCAGAGGCGGCGCAATCTCACCAACTGGAAACTTCCTGTTGTGGAAGATCCACTCAGCAACCAGCCTCCCAGCACAGCCGCTGGTGCCCACACACAGGGGGCAGAGCTGATGTGCCACTGCCCTGGGGCAGAGCGGGCCAGGGTTTGGCTGGGGTGGGAGACTCGGGAGGACCTGGCCATCGGGGCTGGTCCCAATGCCCCTAGGGGGAGCTGTGTTTCTTTTAGTTCTAGGTTTCTCCCAAACCCTTGTGTATCTCAACACCAGGCAAGAAGTCCTTATATAAACAGTCCTCGCGTCGCACCCCAGAGGCAGTCACATCTCAGCACTGGGGAGAGGTCCCTGTGTAAACAGCCTCCATGAACCAGGAAAGATTCAGCTGCATCTCAGCTCTTAAATCCAAGGACAGTGTCTATGGTGGGCCGTGGAATCCAGCTGGTTCTCCTGATCCAGCCAATAACCTGGGTCCCATCAAAAGGGACCTGGGAGACATTTGAGGAACCGAGAGACAGAGAATAAAAGAGACCCCTAGAGGGGAAGGACCCCTGGTCCCACACACACTCCCCAGAGCCAACCAGTGTCCCACCCTGAGGGAGATTGGAGCCAGGGCCCCCTACAGGGGAAAGGCCCCATGCCCCATTCCTTCCATCCCCAGCCAGTCTCCCTGCGGTGGGGCCGGAAGCCGGCTGTCCCTGGGAGCAGGCCTCTGTCTGTGACAATCTCCCGCTTGTGTCAATGGCACCGAGATCTCCAGCCACTGGAACCAGCTTCTGCAAGAAATTCCAGGGCCAGAATCACACACTGACTTCCCCTTCCTGTCTTGAAATCTCACATCTCACCACAGCCCTCGCCCTGACACTCACGTCTGCTCCGTCCCAGGCAGGTCTTCACTCGCACACGGCTCTTCAAATTGGAGTCAGGATTCGCTAGGTATCCTAACCGGGCACCTGCTGTTCTAGTGCGCTTTTCTCAGACACCCCACCCCAGAGGTGTCTGCATCTCAGCTCCGGGTGAGCAACCTCTGGACAGTGTAGCTTTTGTGGCTGTTCCCCAGCCGCCCCGCCTGGAGGTGGCTGCATCTCAGCTCAGGGTGAGTGATTAGCATGTGCAGCATGTGCAATAGGATAAGAGGTGTGAGCTGCTAGTGTTCAAATATTAAAAGTAGTAATGAAGGGATAGAGCTGGGACAGGCGGCTGGGAGCCAGGACTCCTGGGTTCCATCCACGGCTCTGGGAGGAGAGTGAGATATAGAGGGTCTCAAAGCCAGAACTCCTGGGTTCTGTCCCTGGCTCTGGGAGGGGAGCAGGGCCTAGTGGGTTAGAGTGGGCGTTGGAGTCAGGGAGTCAGGACTCCTGGGCTCTATCCCAGCTCTGGGAGCAGAGTGAGGTGTAGAGGGGCTCAGAGCCAGGAATGCTGGGATCTATTTCCAGCCCCATAAGCAATATGCAGCCTGCCCCGTTGCAGGGAAGCCACAGGGAGCCCCAGGCAGAAGTAGGGGAAGTCGGCAGGATGCTGTTGCTGGGGTTCCTGAGAGAGCATCTCCCCCCAACCCCGTCCTGTCTGTACCCACTTCCACTTTCACATTCCCATGCATGCCGCTTCCCCAGGCTCTGACTCACAAACACTGGGTAACTGGGGCTGCAGGGTTGGAAAACCAGGCTCCGTGCCCCCCCCCCTGCAGGTCTAGGGGAGAGTGGAACTAGGGTGGGGAAGGAAGCTGGATGGTCTGTGGCGACTGGCATGTCCCTCAATCCCGACCCACAGCCCTTTGCGATCCCAGCCCTCGCTCCCTGCTCCCACAGCTCTGAGGGTGCCCTCCAGCCCAAGCAGTGTCCCACCACAATGCTCCCTGAGCATGGGGACCACCCTGGAGGTGTCGGCTCTGGGGGCCATGTACAGCAGGGGGATCCCCAGCTCTCATCTCTCAGCCTCCTTCCCGAGAACACCTGAGGGCAGCAGAGGGATGGTGGGAAATGGAACTGCTGGGGGTTTCCCCTTAACCATATGGGTAATTTTGGGCAGCAAGGAGGACAGATAGCCGAGGTTGAGCACATATGTGCAAACTTCTCACCCATAGTCCACTGCGCTAACTCCATTGCCCCCTATGCAGTTGGGTCAGCACAAAGTGTGGGGTGTGTGGGGGGCACAGACCCCCTGGGGTTCCCAGATACTCTACAGGGGCAGGGCAGCCCCCCAGGGACGGGGATGGAGTCTGGAGTCTGGGGACCACTCCCTCCTTCCCCTCCAGTCCTGGGCAACGGGGCCCATCCCACCCTTCTCTGGCAGGGGATGGTGCATTGGCCATGGGGGATCCAAGCTGAGACCCGCCCAGCTCACTGCAGTGGATGGGGTAGGGGCAGGCAGAAATGAGAGGCCCATCCCATTTAACAGGAAAGGGGGGGGGGGGGGGAGGTGTGAGTGGCCTAATTCACATGTGAGGAGGGGAAGGAGGGAGTGGTCCCCACCATTCTCACAAGAATGAAGAGGATGGAGGATCCCTAACACTGACAAGGAGGAGAGTCCCAGCTGCAGAAGGAGCAGGGGAGGGGCTAAGGCAGCTGTGGGGCAGGGAGGGCAGCATTAGCGCCCCCCCCTGTCTGCAGAGGGTGGAGCCATGAGCTCTCTGCAGCACCCCCTCGGGGTGATTTACCCACATCCAGTTCCACTGGGTCCCTGCAGAACCAGCCCCTCACCATGTGGGGACAAAACGATCACTATGGGGAGGTGGGGGGCTGAGACAACGGCCTGCAAACAACAGGATGTTTGGAGGCAAAGCACACATCTGTGGATTTTAAAAGCCAGTTTCAGGATTTTGAAACCTTTTTCAGCCAATCACATGATTCTTAGAGAAATCTCAGGATTTATTAGCGAATTTCGGAGGGTGAGGTTGCCGATGTCATGACATTCACATTAAATCTCAGGATTTTTTAGCGAATCCTGGAATCACAGACCCAAAGGATGAGAAGGGACCTCAGGGGTCACCTAGTCCAACCCCTGCCAAGGTGTAGGATTGGTTGGGTCTAACCCATCCCAGACTGATGCTGTCCACCCTCCTCTCGAAACCCTCCAGGGAAGGAGCTTTCATGTCCTCCATGGGTGTCTGGTCCATTGTCTGACTGCTCACACAGCTGGGGAGTTTTCTGTGAGATTTAATCTCAGTTGACTCTACTGTAGTTTGAACCTGTTGCCCCTCGTCCTGCCCTGTGGGGCGAGAGAGAACAATCTTCTTGATGGCAGCCTTTCCAGTATTTGCAAACCGCGATAATGTACCCTCCCAAGCCGCCAATCTCCTTTCCAAACTAACCATGCCAAGTTCCTTCCAGCTGTGCCCCTAGGGCTTCCATACCACCCCTTTCATCATCTTTATCCCTTGCCTCTGGACTTTTTCCAGTTTCTCTACATCCTTTCTATACATTGATGGCCGAAACTGGACACAGTCTCCAGCTGAGGCATAGCGTGGTACTGTCACCTCCCGTGACTTGCATGCTCTGCCTCTGTTCATGCAACCTGACATTGCATTTGCTTTTTTGCAACAGCATCGCATTGCTGACTCATGTCATGGCTGTGATCCACCACAACTCCCAGCTCCTTTTCAGCAGTGCTGCTGCCAAGCCAGTTCTTCCCCATCCTGTATTTGTGCATTTGTTTTTTCTTTCCTAAATGGAGCACCTTCCATTTGTCCTTCATGCATTTCATTGTGTCGTCTACAGCCCAATTCTCCAATTATCAATATTCCTCTGAATTTTAGATCCATCTTCCAAAGTGTTGGCAACCCCCACTAGCTTTGTGTTATCTGCAGATTTGATCAGTCTGCTCCCTAGTCCTACATCCAGGTCATTGATAAAGATGTTAAACAACACGGGACCCAGAACAGATCCCTGTGGAGCCCCACTTGAGACGTCCCTCCAATCCCATGACATTCCATTAACAGTTACTTCTTGTTTGTGGTTTTTTTAACCAGTTCTGTATCCACTTAATAGTAGTTCCACTAAGCCCACATTTCTCCATAAGAACGGCCATACTGGGTCAGACCAAAGGACAATCTAGCTCAGTATCCTGTCTTCCGACAGTGGCCAATGCCAGGTGCCAGAGAGGGAATGAACAGAACAGGTAATCATCAAGTGATCCATCCCCTGTCACCCATTTGCAGCTTCTGGCAAACAGAGGCTAGCGACACCATCCCTGTCCATCATGGTTAATAGCCATCGATGGACCTATCCTCTATGAATTTACCCAGTTCTTTTTGAACCCTGTTTTAGTTTTGGCCTTCAGAACATCCTCTGGCAAAGAGTTCCACAGGTTCACTTTGCGTTGTGTGAAGAAACACTTCCTTACATTTCTTCTAAACCTGCCACCTATTAATTTAATTTGGGGACTTCTAGTTCTTGATTGATGGGAAGGAGGAAATCATACTACTTTATTTACTTTCTCCACACTAGTCAGGATTCTATAGACCTCTATCATATGCCCCCTTACTCGTCTCTTTTCCAAGCTGAACAGTCCCAGTTTTATTAATATCTCCTTTTATGAAAGCTGTTCCACACCCATAATCATTTTTGTTGCCCTTTTCTGAACCTTTTCCAATTCCAGTTTGCGATAGGGCCACCAGAACTGCACGCAGTATTCAAGATATGGGTGTACCATGCATTTATATTGAGGCAATATGATATTTTCTGTCTTATTAGCTATCCCTTTCTTAATGATTTTTTGATGGCCACTGCACATTGAGTGGGTGTTTTCAGAGAACTTCCCATAGTGACTCTCAGATCTCTTCCATGAGCAGTATCAGCTAATTTATACCCCATCACTTTATATGGATAGTTGGGATTATGTTTACCAATGTGCATTACTTTGCATTTATTAACACTGAATTTCATCTGCCATTATGTTACCCAGTGACCCAGTTTTGTGAGATCCCTTTGTAGCTCATCGCAGTCAGCTTTGAACTTAACTCTCTTGAGTAGTTTTGTATCATCTGCAAATTTTTCTACCTCACTGTTTACCTCTTTTTCCAGAACATTTATGAACATGTTGAACAGCACTGGTCTCAATACAGAACACTGGTGGACACCACTATTTACCTCTCTCCACTCTGAAAATTAGCCATTTATTAGTACCCTTTTTTTGCTATCTTGTAACCAATTACTGATCCAGGAGAGGACCTTCCCACTGATCCCATGACACCTTACCTTGTTAAAAGCCTTTTGGGAGGAAACTAGTCAAAGGCTTTCTGAAAATCTAAGTAAATGGACTAGGTCACCCTTGTTCACATGCTGTTGACTCCCTCCAAAATTCTAGAAGTTTGGCGAGCCATGACTTCCCTTTACAAAATTGGAGGTTTTATACATTGCTCTGGTAGCTTTCCATCTGTTGAGGTCAGGCTGACTGGCCTATAGTTCCCCGGCTTCTCCTTTTTCCCCTTTTAAAGATGGCCACTCTGTTAGTCCTTCTCCTCTCTTCTGAGACCTCTCCTGGCATCCAGGAGTTTGCAAATATTATTGCCAGTGGCTCCAATATTTCTTCGACTAATTCCTTCAGCACCCTGGGTTGAACAGCTTCCCGCCCCACTGATCTGAATGCATTCAGATCGGTCGGAACATCTCTGACATATTCTTTACTTATCCCGATCTGCAGCCTTTCCCCTTTGTTGTCCGTGGTAACTTCGATGGTCACCCGCTCACATGTTGGGTTTTTTTGGGAAGACTGAAGCAAAGCAGCCAGGGAGCAGCGCTGCCTTCCCACCATCTTCTGTCACCAGCTCAGGATTTTGTGGCTGCTCTCATGATTCTTAGAGAAAAATCTCAGTTTTTTTCCACCAATTTAAGGGTTTTTTTTAGCCCACAATCTCTCAGGACTTGTGACGAACTGGGGCTGTTCTTACTGTGGTCTTTAAATGCTGACAGGGGAGTGTGGCTAGGATAGTCTGCATTGGTGGGTGGGAGACTGACCGAGGGAGAATACCTGAGCATGTAACATGAGAACCCAGGAAGGAGTTAGAGGCCAGGTGATACCTTTGCCCGGGAAACTGAACAAAGGCTGTGGGAGGGGTCACTGAAGTGGGAGTTTCAGGAGCTGGTTGGAGGAATGGCTGGGAAGCAGATGGGGCTCTGACCTCCCAAGGGGGCTGGGTTGCCCTGGGAGCCCAAGATGGACCTAACTGAGGGGGGTCCTGTTTTCTGTGCCTGCAAGACCTGTCTGGGACTGTGCTCCTGTCGTCTAAATAAACCTGCTTTACTGGCTGGCTGAGAGTCATGGTGAATCGCAGGAAGCCGGGTGTGCAGGGCCTTGTGTCCCCCTATACTCCGTGACAGGACCATCTGGTGATTTGCGGTTTGCTGTGTGTGGGGGGAGGTCACTGCGCTGCCAGCAGCACCAGATCAGTCCCCTGCAGAGCCCAGCAGTACTGACGGTCCCCCAGGCAGATCTGTCCCCCCAAACAGCCTCTGCTCTCACACTTCTCACCCCCGTCTGTCTCTAGGTCTGTCCCAGCCAGACGCCCCAGCCATGGGCAGAGCTCTGCTGCCACAGTATGACACCGGGGAAAGGGAGCTCCCACCTCAGGGCCCCCTCTGGAGAGAAGGGAGTCCTGCCACACTGAGGGTCCTGATCCTCGCCCTGCTCTGGAGGGGTAGGTAAGAAGCACCTGCAGCCCCAGTGCAGGGGGAAGGGCAGAACCTGTGCTAAGCAGTGCCAGGTCTGTTCCAGAACTTGGAAGGGAGACTGGCCAGAGGAGGAGGGGAGCCAGTGCCCCAGTGTGGTGCTAGGGGGCACTGAGCGACAGGGAGCGGGCAGTGGGCTCGATGGAGGGAGGAATGGAATTATATGGAGTGAGAATTGGTCAAGGACCCAGAGCTGGGCTGGCATGGGGCTGTTGGTTGGGAGTGAGGGGCACTGATAGACCTCGAGGGGGGGGTTGAGCTCAGGGCTGTGCTCACAGGGGGCTGGAGGTCGGGAGTGACGGGCAGGGGCAGTGCTGGGGGGTGCAGCTCAGGGTTTGTCTCTGCTCTCTATGGGTCCCACTTCCATCCCTCCCCGTCCCCTGCAGGGTCCCTGTCCCAGCCACCGGGATTTACCCTGGCGGTGCTGCAGTCGGTGTCCGTGCAGGAGGGTCTCTGCGTTCTCGTCCCCTGCAACTTCACGTACCCAGCCTCGTATGACACCGACAATCCCTCAGACCAGCTATACGGACAATGGTACAAGGAGCCTGCTACTGTGGGCCAGGATCCTCCTGTGGCCAGCAGTCTCTTCACCGCGAGAGTGTCGCAGGAGACCCAGGGCCGGTTCTGGCTGATGGGGGATCCAGCGCACGGCGACTGCTCCCTGCAAATCAGTGATGCCCGACGGACGGATGAGGGGAGATATTTCCTTTACATCGAGAAAGGCATGTTTGAACACATTTACCGCTCCAATTCCGATGGCACTGCCCTTGCGCTCACGATCTCTGTGACAGGTAAGAGCAGCCGCAGTCACTGCTTGTGAGGTTCCCCCCACTCTGAACTCTGGGGTACAGATGTGGGGACCCGCATGAAAGGCCCCTTAAGCTAATATTCCACCAGCTTAGGTTAAAAACTTCCCCGAGGCACAAATTCCTTCCCTTGTCCTTGGCTGGTATTGCTGCCAACACCAAGTGATTTATAGAAAATTTCAGGGCAGGGTAACTTGGAATTCCTATCCCCCAAATATCCGCCCAAGCTCCTTCACCCCCTTTCCTGCGGAGGCTTGAGAATAATATACCAACCAATCGGTTAGCAATGTGAGCACAGACCAGGCTCTTTGTCTTCAGGCCACTGAAAATCAATCAGGTTCTTAAAAGAAGAACTTTATTTATATATATAAAAAAAGAATCACAGCTGCAAAATGAGTTTGGAAGGTAACTTCACAGGGTAAATAAAAGATTTAAAACACAGAGGATTCCCCTCTGGCTCAGCTTCACAGTTACAAAAACAGGAATCAAACCACATCTGTAGCATAGGAAAATTCACAAGCTAAAACAGAAGATAACCTAACACCTTTCCTTGCCTACTTATAATTTCGGTGGTTTTAGATCTATTATTCCAGGTATATTTTCAGGAGATGTTGTACCTGCTTGGACTCTCCCTCTGTCCAGAGAGGGAACAACAAAGAGAGAGCAATAAACAAATCCTCCCTCCACCCCTACAGATTTGAAAGTATCTTCTTTCCTCGTTGGTCCTTCTGGTAAGGTGCCAACTAGGTTATTTGAGCGGATTAATCCCTTACAGGGAAGGTGATTTAGTACAGCTGCCAAAGAGGGATTTTATGCTACTACATACAGAAAGTTGTTACTCTTCCCTCTATATTTATGACACTGCTCATCAGCCCCCCTGAGCCAGCCAGTCCCCGCCCTGCAGCCGGATCGGAGCCGGTGCCCCTAAAGGGCAAACACCCCATGTCCCTGAGTGATTCTCTCCCTATATCTTAGGGCTGACGGAGGAGCCAGAGATCCAGATCTCGCCGGTGCGGGGGCTGCCAGGGACACTTGTGGCTGGTAAGCCAGTGACTGTGACCTGCACGGCCCCTGGGCGCTGCTCCTGGACCCCTCCCCAAGTCACCTGGACAGGGCCATTCAGTGACACAGCTCGGAATGTCTCAGCCCCGCTGGCAAACGGCACCTGGGCCCACAGCTCCGCACTCAGCTTCACGCCTGGCCCGGGGGACCACGGCAAAGAGCTCGTCTGCAACGTCACCTACAGCTCAGCACAGGGACCTTCCACCCGCAGAACCGTCCAGCTCCTTGTCGGCTGTGAGTGACCCAACCAGCCCCTCCACACTGACCCCAGCTGCCTATGCTGGGATCCCCACTCCCCCGTGGGCTTCCCAGCCCTGCCCTCCAGCCCCTCCCACAACTCTGCCCTGTGCTCGGATCCCCACCCCCCACCATGCACCCTCAGCCAATTCTACTCCAGGCCCTTTCCCTCCACACCGTGCAGCCCCTTCTCCCTTGGGATCTTCACACCTTCCTGCCCCCCTTGGCTATGGCTCCCCCCCTCCCATCCTCACCCCCAGGCTCTTCTCTTCTGGGATTCTCTCTACCCTGTGTGGTGTTTCGATGTTGCTTGTAATTATTAGAACTGGGAGCACTGGCCGGTGGGAGTCTGAGAGGACAGGAAACAGAAAGGAGCGGGGAGGAGTTGAGGCAGAGTAACAGTTACAGAGGATGCAGCAGCAGCTTGCTAAAGAGGTTTCCACTTTAAAAATAAAGTCCTGTTGAAGTTTGTTAGTACCATGTCTGGTTGGTACAACACCCCAACCTGCCCTGCCCCCAGAATCCTGCTGTGCTGGGATCCATCCCCACATTCCAGTACCTCCTTGCAGGGATTCCCCCCTCCCACCAGCCACCCCAGTTCCTCCTGAGATCCCCCCAGGCTGTCCCACCGCCTCTCCTTCCCCCCTCCCCTTTCTGCCGGGATCGGTGGATGTTCTATATGGGGCAGAGTGTTAATGGGACCCAGTCACTGTCTGGCAGTAAAGACGCTTGGTGCCCAGAAACCTGGGCCGGCCCTGCCCCAGGGCAAACCCCATTAAATGGCCTGTGACCCTCACGCTGCAGATCGAGGGCAGAGGGGAAATCAGCAGCCTCCTTTGCGATGCGAAGTATCAAATCAGGCTTCACTGTAAGGACGGCCCTTATTCCCTCCAGCCAAAGGGAGATTTAGAAGGACATCGCCCCTTCCCCTGCCCCTCATGTCTGAGCCCAGGCCCCAGCCAGACCACGAATGTCTTCACAGGCTTCAGAGGAAACATCCACGCTGCAAAGACCTGCAGCCTGAGTCCCACGATCCCGACCTAATGGACCCAGGCTCTGAGGCTCGGCGCCGCCGGGCTTTGATGGCAGCGTGGATGGAACCTGCCAGGCCTGGCCAGCCAGTATCAGCATCCAGCTGTTCTGGGTGTTGCTTTCAGATGCCGCCCTAATCGTAGCAGGGATGCAAAATACCTGGGCCTGGCTGGCCAAGCCAGGAGGCAAAAGGAGAGGGCTGGGAAGAGATGAGACAAGGGGGGAAGGCAAAGGACCCATGAGGGACGTGTCTGATGTCCCTGGTGGTGGCTGGGACTGGGGTGGGGGCGAGACCCACTCTGGGGTGGACACATTTGCAGAGCAGGACGCTGAACACCCGGGCACCCGGTAGACTGTGGCACCGAGATGGCAACACTTGCCCCAGTACCCAGGCCAAAGCAGCCCGGCACCTCGTTAGTGCCTCTGCCAATTAGGCCGCATTTTGACACACTGGTTTTGGTCCCTTCGGTTTCCATTTTCCATGGTTCTGGTTCCCCAGCGCGGCCCTTACCAAGCTCCTGGGTTATGTCAGGTGCCTCTTGGGTGGGGCTCAGTCAGGTCTGTCGCTTCCCTTCCCCGCCCACGGGTCTTGTGTCACTTCAGGGACTTTCCCGTCCCTCAGCTGAGCTCACAGCAAGGGGCCATATCTAGGCTCAGTGATCACTAGCAACTCCGCCAGTGTTGTCCAGCCCCCCTGATTTCCCCTGTCTTTTTTTTTTGTTACAGATCCGCCTGGGCCTCTCAGCATCTCTGGGACCCTGACCAGGAAAGGACACCCCGGTGAGAGGCCACGCTGTGAGCCCCGGAAATTAGCAAGTGCCTCCTAGTCATGCTGTGCCCATGGTCAGGGCCAGGCGCCAGGCTCAGCTGGGCCAGGCTGGTCCGTGCCTGGAGGGGAGAGCCCGAGGAAGCCATAGGACTGTAGGGAGGGTGATGGGGGGAAGCAGGCCTGGTTCACTCTGTCTCCAGACTCCGGGGTGGCATTAGGGGGCAGTGGGGAGGAAATGGGTTAAGGAACTATCTCTGCAATGGAGACCTGCTGTGCCCACTCCAGAGTTGTGTACACCTCCATGCCGGGTGACGGGTCCCTGTATAACCAGCCCCAACACCCCACCCCAGAAGCGGCTGCATCTCAGTGCCTTGTTGGGGGATCTCTGGGGGGAAGCCTAACCTGCCTGCTCATCTCTTCCAGTGCTGGAAGTGTCGAGAGCTGAGGGTGACGTGTCTCTGGAGACCCAGGAGGGCGACTCCCTGACCCTGAGCTGTGAGGCTGGGAGCAGAGCCGAGGCCATCCTGAGCTGGGCCAAGGGGCATGAGTCCCTCAGCCCTGGCCAGGGAGGGGATGGGCACCTGGAGCTGTTGAATCTCAGCAGAGGGGACGCTGGGGAGTATCGGTGCTGGGCGAAGAATTCCTATGGGTGGGCCAGCCGGGCCCTGCGTGTGCACATGCAGTGTAAGGCTCTAGGGGGCGCTGTGCCACAGGGAGCAGGGTGGGGCCTCAGTGGGGCGTGCTGTTCTGCAGGGTGTAGGGAGGGCGTCTATAGGTGACCCTGTGCTGCGAGGAGCAGGGCAGGAGTCTATGGTGGGATGTCCCAGGGGAAGTTCCAGCTGCTCTGCAAACATGAGTGGGGTTCACCTGTGGGACTCCCTGCCACTGGGTGTGAGTGGGGTTAACCCCTGGGACACTGACACTGGAAACTGGCAGTGTTAATCCGTGGGACTCCTCACCACTGAGTACTAGCAGGTATCACAGGGTGCCTAGCCCCTGTAAACGGAGACAGAGCCAACCCCTCCTGTGCCATAGTTAATTAGCCGCTTCAGGGGCAGCCCCAAGAGGGGCAACTGAGGCTTGAACGGACTCCTGGGCCATCTACAAGAGCTGTGAGTACCCAGACTGAGGGTGGAAAAGCAGGTGAGTTGGTGTGAAGTGCAGCTGGCTGATGGTGGGGCTGGATCAGTGCCTGGGGGGGCCAGCCGAATAGACACCTGAGGGCAGAAGAACCCACAGGATTCCCTGCCACTGGATATTAGCAGGTTAATCTATAGGACTCCCAGCCCCTGAGTATTAGTACGGTTAACCTGTGGGACTCCCTGCCACTGGGTTGCTGGGGACCAGGCTGAACGCATACTGCCAGCACGAGGGGCCCAACATCAGCTGCAGCTGCTCTCTGAACTCCCACCCCCCGCCCTGGCTCCAGTGGCAGGTGGACAGGGAGAACCTTGCTGGGAATGGCTCATGGGGGGGGGGGCTGCAGGTCAGCTCCTGGGCCAGGGGCATGAGGCCATCAGCACCATGAGCTCAATGGGGAGTGGGGACAGGGCCCCCCAGATCTTGTGCCTCGGTTTCAACACCCACAGGATGTACGCTGTACTGCTGAGCCCACCGGAAACAGGTGAGAGCCCCTCCCTGCTAGGGTGCATGAGCTCCGAACTGGCCTCAGGGTGGGGATTGGCTGGCTTGGGGGGGGG